>NC_057806.1:638684785-638984785 GCF_018294505.1 Triticum aestivum
GGCGGGGCGGCGGACGTTGTCCGGCCCGCTCCGGACACGTCCGGCAGCGGCGGATCTGGGATTTTTTAGGGTTAGGGGGGAGAGGATCCGCAAATTTCGGAGGGGGTGTATATATAGGCATAGAGGGAGCTAGGAGAGTCCAAACGAGGTGCGATTTTCAGCCACGCGATCGTGATCGAACGCTCTAGGACATGGAGCAGAGTTTGGTGGGTTTTGGGCCAAATTGGAGGGGTGTTGGGCTGCAACACACACGAGGCCTTTTCGGTCCCTCGGTTAACCGTTGGAGTATCAAACAAAGTCCAAATGATACGAAACTTGACAGGCGGTCTACCGGTAGTAAACCAAGGCCGCATGACAAGTCTCGGTCCAATCTGGAAATGTTTAAACCCCACACACGAAAGAAAGCTAGAAATGACCACCGGAGGAGAACGAAGCGCCGGAATGCAAAACGGACAACAGGGAAAAAGCTCGAATGCATGAGATGAACACGTATGCAAATGCAATGCACATGATGACATGATATGAGATGCATGACAAAGAAAACAACACACGGAGACAAAGACCCGAACCCGAGGAAATAAATATAACTTAACGCCGGAAACGGCAAGAGTTGGAGTACAAATAGGGAAAGTTATATCCGGGGTGTTACACCTATGGAGTAAGATCCTCCAAGTAAGTTGTCATCGGTGCAAGCAATAAAAAATTGCTCTCTAAATATGTATGACTTATTAGTGTGGGAGAAAATAAGCTTTATACGATCATGTGATATGGAAGAAATAAAAGCGAGAGACTGCATAATAAAGGTCCATATTACAAGTGGAAATATAAAGTGATGCTCTTTCGCATTAAGATTTTGTGCATCCAACTATAAAAGTGCATGACAACCTCTGCTTCCCTCTGCGAAGGGCCTATCTTTTACTTTTATCTCCTACCCTCCATAAGAGTCATGGTGATCTTCACCTTTCCTTTTTATCCTTTGGCAAGCACAGTATGTTGGAAAGATCCTGGTATATATGGCTAATTGGATGTGAGTTTTCATGAACTATTATTGTTGACATTACCCTTGAGGTAAAACGTTGGGAGGCAAAACTATAAGCCCCTACCTTTCTCTCTGTCCGATTAAAACTCCATACCCATAAGTATTGCGTGAGTGTCAACAATTGTGAAAGACTATATGATAGTTGAGTATGTGGACTTGCTGAAAAGCTCTTATATATTGACTCTTTCCTATGTTATGATAAATTGCAATTGCTCCAATGACTTGAAGAATTATATAAGTTGTTGTTCTAAGAATGATCATGATGCCCTCATGTACGTATTTTATTTTTTATCGACACCTCTATCTCTAAACATGTGGACATATTTTTCAATTTCGGCTTTCGCTTGAGGGCAAGAGAGGTCTAAGCTTGGGGGAGTTGATACGTCCATTTTGCATCATGCTTTTATACCGATATTTTTTGCATTATGGTCTGTTATTACACATTATGTCACAATACTTATGCCTATTCTCTCTTATTTTACAAGGTTTACATAAAGAGGGAGAATGCCAGCAGCTGGGATTCTGGGCTGGAAAAGGAGCAAATATTAGAGACCTATTCTGCACAGCTCCAAAAGTCCTGAAACTTCACGGAAGACGTTTTCAGAATATATAAAAAATACTCAGCGGAAGAAATTCACCAGGGGGCATACCTTGCCCACGAGGGTGGGGGCGCGCCCTACCCCCCTGGGCACGCCCCCTACCTCGTGGGCCCCCTGGTGGCCCTCCGGTTGCCATCTTCTGCTATATGAAGTCTTTCAATGGGAAAAAAAACAATAAGCCATCTTCTTGGACGAAACTCCGCCGCCACGAGGCGGAACTTTGGCGAAACCAATCTAGGGCTTTGGCGGAGTTGTTCTGCCGGGGAAACTTCCCTCCCGAAGGGGGAAATCATTGCCATCGTCATCACCAACGCTCCTCTCATCGGGAGAGGGCAATCTCCATCAACATCTTCATCAGCACCATCTCCTCTCAAAACCCTAGTTCATCTCTTATATCCAATTCTTGTCTCCAAGTCCGAGATTGGTGCTAGTAGGTTGCTAGTAGTGTTAATTACTCCTTGTAGTTGATGCTAGTTGGCTTAATTGGTGGAAGATCATATGTTTAGATCCTATATGCATATTAATACCCATCTGATTATGAACATGTTTATGCTTTGTGAGTAGTTACTTTTGTTCCTGAGGACATGGGAGAAGTCTTGCTATTAGTAGTCATGTGAATTTGGTATTCGTTCGATATTTTGATGAGATGTATGTTGTCTCTCCTCTAGTGGTGTTATGTGAACGTCGACTACATGACACTTCACCATTGTTTGGGCCTAGAGGAAGATATTGGGGATTAATAAGTAGATGATGGGTTGCTAGAGTGACAGAAGCTTAAACCCTAGTTTATGCGTTGCTTCGTAAGGGGCTGATTTGGATCCATATGCTTCATGCTATGGTTAGGTTTACCTTAATACTTTTGTTGTAGTTGCGGATGCTTGCAATAGAGGTTAATCGTAAGTGGGATGCTTTTCCAAGTAAGGGCAGTACGCAAGCACCGGTCCACCCACATACCAAACTATCAAAGTACCGAACGCGAATCAAATGAGCGTGATGAAAACTAGCTTGACGATATTCCCATGTGTCCTCGGGAGCGCTTTTCTCTATATAAGAGTTTGTCCATGCTTGTCCTTTGCTACAAAAAGGATTGGGCCACCTTGCTGCACTTTGTTACTTGTTGCTCGTTACAAATTATCCTATCAGAAAACTATCTGTTACCACTTATTTCAGTACTTGCAGAGAATACCTTGTTGGAAACCGCTTATCATTTCCTTCTGCTCCTTGTTGGGTTCGACACTCTTACTTACCGAAAGGACTACGATAGATCCCCTATACTTGTGGGTCATCAATTTAGCGGCATTGTTGGATGAAGCAGCCCAGACCGACATTACGCGTACGCTTACGCGAGACTGGTTCTACCGACGTGCTTCGCACACAGGTGGCTAGTGGGTGTCTGTTTCTCCAGCTTTAGTTGAATCAGATTCAATGAACAGGGTTCTTTCTGAAGATCAAAAAGCAATCACTATACCGCGTTGTGGTTTTTGATGCGTAGGTAAGAACGGTTCTTGTTCAGCCCATAGCAGCCACGTAAAACTTGCAACAACAAAGTAGAGTATGCTAACTTGTTTTTGCAGGGCATGTTGTGATGTTATATGGTCAAGACATGATGCTAAATTTTATTGTATGAGATGATCATGTTTTGTCACATAGTTATCGGCAACTGGCAGGAGCCATATGGTTATCGCTTTATTGTATGAAATGCAATCGCCATGTAATTGCTTTACTTTATCACTAAGCGGTAGTGATAGTCGTAGAAGCAATAGTTGGCGGGACGACAATGATGCTTCGATGCAGATCAAGGTGTCAAGTCGGTGACGATGGTGATCATGACAGTGCTTTGGAGATGGAGATCAAAGGCACAAGATGATGATGGCCATATCATATCACTTATATTGATTGCATGTGATGTTTATCCTTTATGCATCTTATTTTTCTTAGTTCGGCAGTAGCATTATAAGATGATCTCTCACTAAATTTCAAGGTATAAGTGTTCTCCCTGAGTATGCACCGTTGCTACAGTTCGTCGTGCCGAGACACCACGTGATGATCGGGTGTGATAAGCTCTACGTTCACTTACAACGGGTGCAAGCCATTTTTGCACATGCTGAATACTCAGGTTAAACTTAACGAGCCTAGCATATGCAGATATTGCCTCGGAACACTAGAGACCGAAAGGTCGAGCGTGAATCATATAGTAGATATGATCAACATAGTGATGTTCATCATTGAAAACTACTCCATCTCACGTGATGATCGGACATGGTTTAGTTGATATGGATCACGTGATCACTTAGATGATTATAGAGATGTCTATCTAAGTGGGAGTTCTTAAGTAATTTGATTAATTGAACTTTAATTTATCATGAACTTAGTACCTGAATGCATTTATGTGCATAATTCAAATTTGAACTACATGCACATGCTCCAGTGCATATAAATTGGTTGAAAAATCAAATATGTGTCCTTGGGTGCATGCTTAGGTCCCATGCAAGAAATGGGAATGAATTTCAAACACCAGGGCACCGTTGATTGCCGGCAAAACATTGAGATGCCTCATTTTTAAATTCTAGTAAATCCAAAACTCGTATGAAATTCATGAAACTTGGCATGCTTATCATAGAGCTGCATCAACATGTCGTGTTAAAAATATGTCCCATTTGGGGTAGGTTCGGGTATATGCTTCTCACAATCCAGAGCTTCTCACAACAAGCATGATGGTTTCGGTAGGGAACGTCCCACCTTTGGGGATGAAACAATATCCATTGCCTCTTATTGCTTTCAAAAAAATTGTCGTGTCAACATAGAACAACAGGAGTGTTGTGTCAATTTTTGGGATTTTTCGGGGTTCGTTTGGACATTTTTATGCATTAACTGATTTTCAATGCATTTATGTGCATAATTCAAATTTGAACTACATGCACATGCTCCAGTGCATATAAATTGGTTGAAAAATCAAATTTGTGTCCTTGGGTGCATGCTTAGGTCCAATGCAAGAAATGGGAATGAATTTCAAACACTAGTGCACCGTTGATTGCCGGTAAAACATTGAGACGCCTCATTTTTAAATTCTAGTAAATCCAAAACTCGTCTGAAATTCATGAAACTTGGCATGCTATCATGGAGCAGCATCAACATGTCATGGCGAAAATTTTGTCCCATTTGGGGAAGGTTCGGGTATAAGCTTCTCACAAACGAGAGCTTCTCACAACAAGCTTGATGGTTTCGATAGGGAACGTACCACCTTTGGTGACGGGACAATATCCATTGCCTCTTATTGCTTTCAAAAAATTTCTTGGGTCAACATAGAACAACAGGAGTGTTGTGTTCAATCTTGGAATTTTCGGGGTTCGTTCGGCCCTTTGTATACATTAACTGGGTTTTCTAGGCATTTTATGTGCATAATTCAAATTTGAACTACAAGCACATGCTCCAATGCACCAAAGTTGGTTGAAAAGTCACATGTGTGTCCTTGGGTGAATTTCTAGGTCCCAGGCAAGAGATGGGAATGAAATTCAAACACCGTGGCACTGTTGATTGCTGGCAAAACATTGAGATGTCCGGTTTTGAAATTCTAGTAAATCCAAAACTCGTATGAAATTCATGAAACTTGGCATGCTATCATGGAGCGGGATCAACATGCCGTGGCGAAAATTTTGTCCCATTTGGGGCAGGTTCGGGTATAAGCTTCTCACAAACCGGAGCTTCTCACAACAAGCATGATGGTTTCGGTAGGGAACGTACCACCTTTGGGGACGGGACGATATCCGTTGCCTCTTATTGCTTTCAAAAAAATTCTAGTGTCAACATAGAACAATAGGAGTGTTGTGTTCAATCTTGGAATTTTTTGGGGTCCGTTTGGCCTTTTCTAAGCATTAACTGGGTTTTCTATGCATTTTATATGCATAATTCAAATTTGAACTACAAGCACATGCTCCAATGCACTAAGGTTGGTTGAAAATCACATGTGTGTCCTTGGGTGAATTTCTAGGTCCCATGCAAGAGATGGGAATGAAGTTCAAACACCAGGGCACTGTTGATTGCCAGCAAAATGTTGAGATGCCTGGTTCTTAAATTCTAGTAAATCCAAAACTCGTATGAAATTCATGAAACTTGGCATGCTATCATGGAGCGGCATCAACATGCCGTGTTAAAAATATGTCCCATTTGGGGTAGGTTTGGGTATATGCTTCTCACAAATCAGAGCTTCTCATAACAAGCATGATGGTTTCGGTAGGGAACGTCCCACCTTTGGGTACGAAATGATATCCGTTGCCTCTTATTGCTTTCAAAATATTTCTTGTGTCAACATAGAATAGCAGGAGTTTTGTGTCAATTTTTGGGATTTTTCTCGGTTCGTTTGGACATTTTTATGCATTAACTGAGTTTTCAATGCATTTATGTTCGTAATTCAAATTTGAACTACATGCACATGCTCCAGTGCATATAAATTGGTTGAAAAATCAAATCTGTGTCCTTGGGTGCATGCTTAGGTCCCATGCAAGAAATGGGAATGAATTTCAAACACCAGGGCACCGTTGATTGCCGGCAAAACATTGAGATGCCTCATTTTTAAATTCTAGTAAATCCAAAACTCATATGAAATTCATAAAACTTGGCATGCTTATCATAGAGTTGCATCAACATGTCGTGTTAAAAAATTTGTCCCATTTGGGGCAGGTTCGGGTATATGCTTCTCACAAACCAGAGCTTCTCACAGCAAGCATGATGGTTTCGGTAGGGAACGTCCCACCTGGGTATGAAATGATATCCATTGCCTCTTATTGCTTTCAAAAAAATTCTTGTGTCAACATAGAACAACAGGAGTGTTGTGTCAATTTTTGTGATTTTTTGGGGTTCTTTTGGACATTTTTATGCATTAACTGAGTTTTCAATGCATTTATGTGCATAATTCAAATTTGAACTACATGCACATGCTCCAGTGCATATAAATTGGTTGACAAATCAAATTTGTGTCCTTGGGTGCATGCTTAGGTCCCATGCAAGAAACGAGAATGAATTTCAAACACCAGGGCACCGTTGATTGCCGACAAAACATTGAGATGCCCGGTTTTTAAATTCTAGTAAATCCAAAACTTGTCTGAAATTCATGAAACTTGGCATGCTATCATGGAATGGCACCCGACATGATGTGGTATTTTTCGTGTCCATTTTGAGAGAAGGCGCACTCGAATAATGACAGCCAACAAAGGCATTTTGAAAAAATATCTGCCACTTTAATATCTCAAACGTTTGTATAATTCAAACTGTGTGTGTTCTGTTAACCATTCACGTGACGCCATGTGTCTTGGTTTTAATGGTTGTAGGAGATGCCGTGTGGACAGCTGCTTGACCTTGACTGAACAGGAGGCGTGCGAGCGCAGTCCAGTGCGCAGGCTGACCGAGAGGCGTGCAAGCTGTCCTCCAATGCGCAGGCTCACCGGGAAGCGTGCGAGCTGTACGTTGCGCAGGCTCACTGGGAAGCGAGCCCTTTGACTTCCATGGTCGCCCGCCTTCCTCTCCAATAATGACGCCCGAGCCGCTGTTTAATACGGGCGGCCTTACTGTTCGCCTCACATTCCCCTCCCCCCTGCAGACCTCCACCGCCATGGCACAGAATGATCATCTGCCACTAGTCTTCAAGTTTGGTGAAGTCGACTCCGAGCCAGGGGAGATAGAAAATAAGGAGGAATGGGGCCTCATGGACATGGCCCAGAACGAGCTGGCCGTGGCGGTTGCTGCCCCCGCTCCCGTCCAGCTCCCATCCCAGCGCCCGTGTCAGCGACCATCCCCGTAGCATTGACGGGCTGGTCGCCGAGCACTATCGCAGAGCTAGAAGCCGCGGGTGTCAGCAAGGTCTTCGCGGACCCGCGTGAGCTCATGTACATGCCAGCGCCAGCGCCCGTGCCCGTGCGCGCCCCTCCACCCACTGTGCCGCCGGCCCCCGTGCGTTTGGCTGCACCCGCTGCCCCCGTGTGCGCCCCTCCACCCACCGCGGCGCCGGTCCCCGTGCGTTTGGCTGCACCCGCCGCGCCCGTGCCCGTGCTCGTGCCCCCCCCCCTCAGCGGCATGGGACGCTGCCGTCGACCGCTACCTCTTAGCGGTGCCAGTTGCCGTCCTTCTGCGCCCTGCCCATTGATCGCGCGACGACATGATGTTTGATTTACAAGTGAAGAATATTCTGTGCTGCCTTGAAGACTTCAACAACGGCGTCCCTGAGGACAACAACGACAACGACGGCGCGACACACCACCTCCGCCGCCGTCGGAAATAGTTTTTTTGGGGTCTAATACTGTATCTCGAATTCTCGATCATATGAATATAAATTCGCAGTGTGACTGAATGAAAGATATGGTTTGAACGAACTTGTGTTTTTCTCTCTTAATGTACAGACTTATCAAATGATTTAATTTTTTAAAAATGTCAACGGTTTTTAAATATAAAACACTCATCGCAAACATTTTAGTTAGAACACTCGTATGCAAACCGACAACTTCCCCAGGAAGCCAAGGGAAAATGTGTCGAGTAGGATTTCTGCATCCCTTCAACGCAAACGGTTGTTTTGCATGACCCGTGTGCAACCATGTATAAACAATTGGGTAAGATTTGCATATCTGTCATTTTGGGTATGTTGCTATTTCTCAAACTGGAAAGATTGACATTTGCTTATCTAGTAACATTGCCATTTGTCAACCTTGTAACACAGCGATTTGTTAAAATATGCAGCTACAAATCACTAGCACTATCTAATTTTTGTAACTAAAATCACTAGCACTGTTCATATGGACACCACTAGCAGGTGTGAGTTCATGGACGCATATGCAAATGTACCATTGATTACATACAACAAGTCATCAACCCACAACGACAACGAGGATACACGTTGAATTATAGATCATTTCCAACAAAACATTCTAGTAAAGTTTTTCTCACACAACAAATAACAAAGCGGTGAAATGAACTTCACCTCAACCACTCGTCGGTGTTGAAAATGCTTGCTTTGAACCAGAAGTGATTCTCTGGGAAGGGCCAGCTACTGTCAATCTCGAGACCAATACAGGACTGATCATCCAGGCTGAAGCGCCCTATTTCAATACCGTTATTGGGATGGTAGGGAAGCATAGTAATGTCCGAGGTATAGATATAGTTGCTTCTCATAAATGGTAGTAACATTGTGTCAATAGCAGCTGGATCGCCTTCCACCATCATTGAATAGTTTTGTCCAAGGAAGAGCGAGTTTTCTCTAAGACTTTCAACACTGAACCAGGGAGAAGGTGTTGGAGCTAGTACACTAGTATCCATCCCGAATACCCTACAATGGATGTTGGAATAGGTCCGGAGAGTGCGACCATACGAGACAACACCTGCTTCCTTAGTAACATCAGCAGTGCCCCATATACAGACAAGAAGAGGTGATCCATCGGAATAAGTTGCCAGGCGCCACTAAGTATATGGGTCCTGCTTGTCCTCACGCTCGTGAATAAAATATTCAAGTATAGGTGGTGGAATGTTCACAGGACCTTGGAAACACAAGAAGGTTAATTGGTAAAGGGAAACTAGCTAACCCGCATGCATGTGGATGAAACAATTATAATTACGGTGGAAGACAAACGTACCGAAATCATGAGGATTCCATGCAAAAACAGTGCCACGAGTGGTGGCAGCAAACACAAGACCCTCGTATTGAATTGCATCACAGTACTCATCCGTGTATAGCAACTGATTTTTGAGCAATATCCATCGAGTCGAACCATGAAGGATGGCAACAAGCTTGTCGAAGATAGCGACAACATAAGCATCCCTATAACCCCAAGAGCGGTTGGGAACTCGACAAATTGCTATCTTCCGTAGACGACAGTCAGCATGATCATATTTGAACTCGTGTAGAATACCAGTGTACTCAACCTCTAGGCAGTCGTCTGAGATTTTTCGAAGTGGAACCTGGTGACGAGTGTACACATTCACAAGTTCCCACTCGCAGTTGTACCCAATATAAACAACCCAATCTCCATTTGTGCCTGCCCAAGCCTTGCCATCAAGCGATGGCATCTTAACATCATACGTATCATTATCAAGCGGCATCAACTTACACAAGGCGAGGCTTCCCTCGTCCCCGCGCCAGTCAGCAGGGTCACGACGAAGAAGATAGGGGAGATCAAACCGCTCCTGAACCCTTGGGTTCCTTGTAATGATGTTATTAGTTGAGTCGAGAATGGTCTTGAACGAACCTGCCATGCTAGCCAAGGTGATGACGTTGCACCGATCAATGAGTTCCTCCACCACGTCATCATTCAGATCGGGGCAAGAATAACAGGGTCCTTTTCGGCTTGTTCCCTTCATGGAGAAGACGATCAAACAATGGCAGAAGGAAGGGTGAAGGCAAATGGAGGAGGGAGGAAGAGCTAGCGTGCGACAACAGTTCCAACTCGAGAGGGAAATGCGAGGAGTCGGTGGACTGGGAAGCGAATGGTTGCCACAGAGGTCATACACTAACGACAACGGCCGAGTGAACCGCATGCAATCCCATCGCACAACACACATGTTTTGTTAAGTTGAACCGTTTCTGTTCTCTTGTGTCAACGCAAACAGTTCATCTGAGTGAACCGCATGTCCTATATCGCACACACCTTGATCTGGCTAACCGTTTCTTTTGTGTTGCCTAATCACAAACAGTTCATCCGAGTGAACCATATGTTGTATATCGCACACACTTTCATCTGGTTGCCCGTTTCTTTTGTGTTGCCTAATCACAAACAGTTCATCCGAGTGAACCGTATGCTGTGTATCGCACACGCCTTCATCTGGCTGCCCGTTTCTTTTGTTCCTCCTCATCGCAAACAGTTAATTGAACTGAACTGTATGCCCTTCATCGCACACGCAACTAAAATCTAAACCGTGTTTGATGCATCCTCCATCGCAAACATTTTCACCTTTTTTAACGGTTTTCATACACCACCATTTGCAATTATTGCATCGCACACAGTTTCTCGAAGGGTCTCTGATCGTAGTGTCGCGTTAGCAGCATCTTGCAGTAGTGACACTTAACGTTCGTTGGCGGTATAGTATTATGTGAGTTGGTGACTGAATGTTGTTCGGAGTCCCGGATGAGATCACGGACATGATGAAGAGCTCCGGAATGGTATGGAGGTAAAGATTGATATATATAGGACGATGCTATTTGGTCACTGGAAAGGTTTTGGAATGTACCGGATAATCATCGGATCACCGGAAGGGATTCCGGGAAGCCCCGGGAGGTTAATGGGCCATATGGGCCAAACAAGGGGAGCACACCAGCCCACAAGGGGCTGGCGTGCCCCTCCTCTGGCCGCAGCCCTTGGGGAGAAAAGGAAGGGGGGAGTCAGCCTCCCCTTGCCTTCCCTCTCCTCCCCTTTCCTTTCCCCCGAGTGCAAATAAGGAAGGGGGCGCCATAGGGCAGGCACCCAAGGGGGCCGGCGGCCACCTTGGGGCGCACCCTGGCTGCCTCCCCTCCCCCACCTATATATATATATATATGAGAGGGAGGGGGCGCCACACATCCCGCGACAATCCACAAGCCGTGTGCGGCGCCCCTATCCCCGGTTTCATCCTCCGTCTAGTTTTCTGCAGTGCACGGCGAAGCCCTGCGGAACAAGTTCACCACCACTGTCACGCTGTCGTGCTGCCGGTACTCATCTACTACTTCGTCTGTCTTGTTGGATAAATAAGGCAAGGACGTCATCGAGCTAAACGTGTGCTGAACGCGGAGGTGCCATACGTTCGGTACTTGATCGGTTGGACCGTGAAGGTGTGCGACTACATCAACCGTGTTGATATATGCTTCCTCTCTACGGTCTACGAGGGTATGTAGACATACTCTCCCCTCTCGTAGCTATGCATCTCCATGGATAGATCTTGCGTGTGCGTAGAATTTTTGTTGTTTTCCATGCAACGTTCCCCAACACCCCAATCCCCAACACACTCGAGCACATGATTCCGTAAACTGTATGCGATCGGGGGTCTAAATCATGTGCATTGCCCCTATTGTGTACTTTACATGGGCCACAAGCTATTTAAACTTACTTGGACTGATGTAACCCTAGCCCCCATACACCTATATAAGAGGAGGTAGGGGCCTCCCAAGTTGGCATCCATGGGATCTTAGAGATCCGACCTACACATCTCCCATAGAAACACCATAATACAATCAGACAAGTGAGTAGGGTATTACTCACCTTGATGGCCTGAACCTGGGTAAATTGTTCATCTTGTGTGCACATAATCTTCCCCTCTATGTGTATCATCCCATGACTATAATATGTCAATATGCAAGTCGGCGGGCTGCCAGAATTTACACTAACATTCATCTTCATTGAGCATGGCGGTCTTGAGGGAATTGGCAACAGCGGTGAGCCATTTGGTTTGCCCATTCAATTTCAACCAACAATGCATATAGATGAACTACTTCTTCTCCATCTTCGCGTAAAAGTTGCACACATGCCCTAGGCTAGCAAAAAGGAAGATAGTGAGTGGACGACAAGTTGCAACAAGCCACAAATCGATGAAATGATCAACGTATAGAGCAATAAGCAACAAAACTTATGAGCTCTGGCACTCCACCTGGCCACCCAGTTTTCACTTGATTGTAGATGCCACAAAACTTGTTGACTTGCTGAATGGTGTATTACCGATTGGTGAGCAACTACACATTGGTTGATGGATCGCTTCCTTCTAGTACCGACCGTAGTGCTTTCGCTCGTGAAACCATACATGCACGCCATGCCAAAACACCGAGCCCCTTTGCGATCCATGCCTTGAAATGCGTCGACACTACATGCCAACCATGTGGTACACAACAATTTGTCCTTCTTTGGGGAGAAATTTAGTCCCCTATGATTCTTCTTTGGTTCGGCATCTAGTGCCCACTGCTCATATGAATCTATGTCCGCCTACTAGGTGTATGACGGCTGGGTACATGTCTGCTGGGAATCCGATTGCGGTTGTTCCTTCTAATGGGAGACATCCACTTGTCCATCTTCATAGCTACCTCCATCGTGGATGATGTTCATCGCTGCCTCGTAGGCCTCCTCTGTCCCGCTAGGATGAGGCATTTCGACAAACAGTGACCGGGCACCGACGAACGAGCGTCCACAACCGGCATCTGTGACCAGCCAAACCCCGGTGACTGCGACTCTGGGAAGGCGAAGTTGGCATTGAGGTCGACGATGAACGAGACTCGATGGACGGCCGCAAGGGAGGACGCGGACTGTTCCGGCGATTGCTGCGCACTGAGTTGCTGGGAGGCAAAGTAATAGGGCGACTTGAATTGGGGCAGCCACAGTGGCGGCGCGCTTTGCTAGATGAGGAACTGGATGTAGGTGCACCACCTGTCTTTCTTCTTCTTTGCCTTTTGGCGGTGGGTGTTGCGTTCCGCGGACGCGGCCACCACCGATGGGTCCTCTGACATCGGCGTGGATGCATGGGAAAGGGCGGGGTTTGGCACGAAAACAGTTGTGGATGTCCAAATATGTGGGTTGTGGGTGGGATTTTTGGGTGGGCCCGATGGGCCGGAGTCCGACATGGTGGATGTCCGAACGCCCTTAAACATTCCCTATCTCTGGTGTCTTTTTTTGTGATTTCGGACATCGGGACCGGTCTGGACAAATTTGATGATCGGCGTTAAATGGCAAAGAATGTTCAGATTATCCGGTTCAAACATTTAGAAACGATTTGGCGGACCCTACCCTAAGAAGATGAGATTTTTTTTTCGAATCATAGTGACAAAGGTGGGTATTTCAGTCATACACTCGTACCACTGGCGTGTGGGCTCCATCCGTCGGCTGACTCGGCAGTCCACGTGCGCATCCGAGTAGATAAAGCTTAGCTATAAATCCGGACGGGCTCGCGTCGCGTGCCCGGCCGGCAAACCGCGCCCGATCGAACAACCCGAACCGCCTGCCACCGCAGCAGCGGCAAATCCGAGCACGCCGGCGGCGGCGGCGGCAGCACGGCGCGGGGCCGGCTTCACCGCACGCGCGCGGCTCTCGTGCCGTGCGCGCCTCGACCTCCCCCCGCTTTCCCCAGGCGCCGGGAGGCGGATCGTGGTGGGATTCGGGTGCGGGTCAAAAGGCCGGGGATTTGAGGAAAATGGCGGTGCGGGCGGGGTGGGTGGTGGCGGTGGCGCGGGGGTCGGCGGCGGCGTGGCAGCGCGTGGCGTGCAACCCGGAGACGCTCCCGCCCGACCGCGTCCTCGCGCTCATCTTCTGCGGGCCGCTCCACCTCCTCGCGCGCCTCGCCGCCTGCCTCTGCGTCCCCCTCCTCGCCGCCAGCGCCCCCTTCCGCTTTGCCTCCCCTCGCCGCCGCCGCCGGATGCTCCTGCTCCCGGCCCCCGAGCTGTTGCTAGCTCCGTACTCCCCCTCCCCCTCCTCCTCCTCCTCATCGTCCGACGAGGATGACGACGACGGCGACTACGGCGGCACTGAGGACGGGGACGGCATCAGCCCTCACGTCGATTGAGGTACACGGCTGCTCATTCACTGCTTTTGAGCTCATGCCTGATTGCTTATCGCGTACTAGTAAATTAGCTTGGAATAGCTTTGTTGTGCTCCTGTTATGGAAATGGTTTGTGCAGTGCGTGAATTCTGAATAATCTGTACCTCCATAAGCAATGAACATCAAAATTCAGGATGGGCAGTGTGGCTACTACCCGAACCTGATGGATTTTATTTTGGGGAATTCAACCGCATCACAACTGTTCCTTGTAATGTTTTAAACATAGCTCTTCAAGTAAGATCTGGTGTCCTTTTCGAAAGAAAGAAAAAACTCAATCCTATGTATCAGTTCTGGGCATGTGGTCATTTGACAGTATGGCTTATAAGACGCTAAAGTTTGGATGCTACAAAGCGCTAGTATATCTTGAGGAGGTGGATCATATAGCACCATGCCTGGAATTCTGCTGATGTTTGCCTGATATAGAAATCGTTGAGTTGTGGTGTTATTGTGCATTTTCATTGTTTACTCTGCTTTGATCATATTTCAGATTTGAATGCGGCGTCACTGAGTTGCACACCTGATTTAGTCAGTCTACATGATCAAGTTATCGCCATTAAAACAAACATAGTAGTTTAGTTGCCCATCTAGGAGTTGCATTTGCAAGTTGGTGTCCAACAAACCTTGGATTCTGAACGGACAAGGTGACTCTGGAGTCTACACGCACTCATTTTCCAAGGTCGTGAACTTAGTCATGAGAATATCGATTCTTGAGAGAAGTCTTGCATAAAAAACGTGCTGTGCATTGTTGTTCCAAGACTTGCTCTGTTTTATAAGAGCTATTGTTGCATTAAGGCCTGCTGTAAGCTTGGTCAAAATATGATTTTGAAATTTCAGATCAGTTGCATATCCTGAATTTCTGATGTAAACAGAAAACTAATGCCAGGGGAATCAAAGACTAACTTGACAATGATATTCAAAATGCTGGTTCAGGTTTGGACTCCTAAGCTCTGCCAGAGCAACTTGATGACAACGATTATAAGGACAATAGTTCTCAAACACATCTTCATAATTGACCGTCTCTCCACCTTCCTCGATGAATGATGACGATATGTAGTGCCTTGCATGTCCAGTCTGCTAAAACATTTAGATTCACTGCTCTGCTTGATTTTTGTTGCTTGACTTCCCAAAAGTAAGACCTTAGTCTTAGAGAAGAAGCATGTTTCTGGAGTACCATGTGGAAAAATGGAAATGTTCTATTTCGACGGGCGCATTTAGGCACTTGAACTATAGTTATCGAATCCAAACGAAGCTTAAGATGAATCTTTAGCCAATTAAGAAATGTGACATAAGTTTTTACGGTTTAACTGCAAGCAGAAGTTGTTTTGATGCTTTTAGAACATAAATGGGTTTATTTTATTGACCAGTTGATATCATGCCACTCTAATGAACTCGGTAGTTTTGTAATTTTTAGTAGATAGACAGTGTCATTAATACCATCATGGCGACATTTAAGGGCTTCGGTGCTTATAGATCATAGATATCTTGTCCATATATGTTACTCTCATGTGTAGAGGATATTTTGGTAGAACAAGAACAACACTTTGTTCATCTTTACACCTGATACACTACCCACTTTTTATTGAAACTAAGCTACTAAAAAGAATTCTAGCTGAAAATATAGAAGGAGATTAGAAGGAAAAGTTACAATTTTGATATCTCAACATTCCTCTTCCGCAGAACTTTGAAAATTTCTTTCACCCTGACAATGGGGCATGTATGATTGATGCTAGTTTGCATTGCATTTCTTAGAATAAGAATTTCTATGGGAAATTTCTAACTTCTACATCTTCCATCCTTCTCTAATTTGTATCCTTTTCAGGTTGCTTAGGAATAGGCTCTGGAAGAGAAAGAACTTTGGTCTTCAGTTTCAAAGATTGTGCACTTGCCTGCGATACCTCACGCAAAACCATCAGGCTTTCTTGTCTCTTAGTTTTCAGGACCTAACAATTTGTGGATCATCATTGTTAATAAGCTTATGGGCTGGGAGCCACGAAACAGACATCCGAGAGATGAAAACTGGTTGACATTGTCGGTGTGTATATTGTTGCATTGTATGTATAAGTGGATCTCATCACCAAGTAGTGGTGATGAAATGGCGCCTGTGTGGCTGTGTACTCGAAAGTCGAAATGCAGTTCCAGATTTCATTTGAAATGCCTGCCTTCGTGTGTGCAAATAACAAGGTCTCGCTGTTGCTACTTGATGAGTCACATCACATCATTGGTTCTCTGAAAGCACACTGGTATTTAGGAGTTATAACTTATAAGACATCCTTTGATAGTACAAGGAAGGAAATACTCCCTCAGTAAGTACACATAACTAATCTGTGGTTGCTCTCGGCTATATTGGAAACCTATTTTGCATTGTGAATCAGTTAGCTTTGAAAAACGTTCTTACATTATGAGACGGAGAAACTATCTACTAAAGTTGTCGTAACCCAACATGAACACATATAGCCAGTGGCGGATCTAGGACCCGGGGCACGAGGCCTAAATCCTTTAGGGCCTCTTTGATTCATAGGATTGCAAAAACATAGGAATAGAAAAAACGCAGGATTGGAATGGCATGTCCATTGGATCCCTATAGGATTTGAGTTTGTTTGATTGTGTCAAGGGAAAAATAAAGAATTTCTTCCAAGAGGTTTGAGTGGATGCTAGAATTCCTATGAAATGTAGTATAAATGAATCTTTAGGAAAAAATCCTATAGGATTCAATCCTACGAATCAAACGATCAACATAGAAAAAATTGCTAAGGATTAATCCTTCAAAGATCATACGAAAATCCTTTGAATCAAAGAGACCCTTATATTCTGTAGCAAAATTCTTACAATTGCTACAGTATACGTAGGCGGCCGGGGAGGTCAGATAGTTTGGTTAACCAGCCCACCAGCGTCAACTTCTATATTTGGCACTGGTGCTTACATTAGTGGGAGGAGATACCAATAACTGTTATCTCTAAAAGAAAACCAAAAACTGATTATTAAGCAAAATCTTGGCTAACCCATCCTCCGGGGAGATATGTCCAGCCAGTGTGGCTTTGCCTGGACGTCTCCTTTCCTTTCCCTCCCGCCTGGAAGCAAACCGCGAGCAGAACCGCGTGCGATCCCAAACCCAAATCCTTACGGCTATATCACCCCCTCTCCTCCATTGCCTGCCTGTCGCCGGATCTCTCGCTTGCCCTCGACTCGAGGTACTCCTCCTTGCCAGCTACCTATTTGCTCGCCCGGGGTTCGTGTTCGTTCGTGGGAGCTGAAGGTGGCGAGTGCCGGCCGACGCGCGGCCGGAAGGTGAACGGGTTGTTCGATCGGCGGAGATGGGGTGGCCGACGTGTGCCCAGGCAATATGGGCGGCGGCCGCGATGGTGGCGATGCTTGCCGCGGCGGTAGGGGAATCCGACGCGGGCGAGCTAGAGCGCGCGTAAGTACTGTAGTAGTACAAAATTTCTGAAAAGAGCCGCTACTGTACAACAAGGATCATTGTAGCTATGTACCAGAGCTTTTACCGATGCTAGTTATGCATGCAGGTTTCCGATCGTGGAGCCGGATTACGGCCACACTAAGCTCCGTCTTTCGAAGCAAGGCCTGGAGGCAATCCAAAGGATCAACACCCCGATAGCTGCTGTCTCTGTGCGTACAGTACCAAATTGCTAATCTGAATCAACTGTGCTTCCTCCTCGTTATTACAGAGTTGATTTCTTTGTCATTTTTCTCCCAATTAATGACACGACGATGCAGCTGTCTCTGCGCACACTGACTTCTTTCTATGTGTCTGCTTGTCAAATCAGGTCATTGGTCCATATCGATCTGGAAAGTCTTTCCTTCTCAACCAGCTTCTCTCCTTGTCATGCGACAAAGGTAACGCCAAGCTTCTGGTCTCTGTCTCCTTATATCATATTACATGACGATTGCTTCAGATAAGTGCTTGTTTTGACCAGGACGGAGAATGATAAATTTGCTGTGCAGGTTTTGGAGTTGGACACATGCGAGATACCAAAACCAAAGGTAAGATATATATATATATATATATGTATATAGTGTTACTATTCATCACCCGGGATGCAGAATAAGTTATTCTTCATCCGAGGTAATCTTACGATTATTTCATAATTAAATTACATTTGCAATTTAAATAGTTACATTCCTATAGATTCATTACGTAAAATTTGGCATAAGAAAATAAAAATATAGGTCATAAGACAAGAAAATTTGCACTTTATGTGTATTTTACACTATGTTTTTACGTTTGTAATTTTACATAACATAAAATATTTTTTACAACGATTATATATTTTCTTACGGTCTCTTTTTATGTCGGAAATAAGATAAAACTTACGGAACGTAAAAATACGGGGCATTGATGGTAAAATAGAGGGGGTGAAGAATAATTATTCCTCACCCAGGGTGACGAATAGCGCGATATATATATATATATATATATATATATATATATATATATATATATATATATATATATGCCACCAGTTTAATGTTCTTGTCAATGTCGCACACATATGCTGATCTGAGATACCAACGTTTGAAGGTATATGGATTTGGGGTACTCCCGTTGAGGTCTATGTTGATGGCTCCAAGGTGTCTGTCCTTTACCTGGACACTGAAGGATTCGAGAGCATTGGAAAATCCAATGTATATGATGACAGGTTTGTTGCTGTTGCCTACAAATAAACTGTGCAGTAACTAATTAGGCATTATAAATTCTTGGCTCTAATGTAAAATGCGTCGTCGGACGTTTTGTTTTCATGTTAGGATATTTGCTCTGGCAGCTGTCCTGAGTTCTCTTCTTGTCTACAATCTCCCTGAGACGGTAACGCCCTCACCTCGGCTCTACTCATATTTTCTTATAGGTGTTAATTTAGCAATTTGATAGCCGTCAATTTTACATACTTGATAGATTCGTGAAGCTGATATATCCAGACTCTCATTCGCTGTTGAACTTGCTGAAGAATTCTACGGAAGGTTTGGTTGCTGCCATTTCTGATTGGACCTTTTCATTTTAACAAGTTCATCTTCCTAGTGTGTTCTAACAAGTTTCTGTTTTTCTATATGGCTTGTGCAAAACAAGGGTGAAGGTAATAATACTTCATTAACTTGACTCTCAGAGTTATGAAAATTAATTGAACACTATATGTAAATCGTGTCTCCTGTTTCTGCAGGGCCAAGATGTTGCTTTTGAGCCGGCAAAACTTCTGTGGCTGATAGAGGGATTTCCTTGGTAAGTTGTTTGTGCATTAATCAGGTCGTTTTGTATCACGGGGTTTTATTTTGGGAGAAACATATATAGTGTATGACAGATCAGATCATCAGAATTCTAAATGATTAGCAAACTTGGTTCCCTGAATCCTGATCTCATTGAAACTGCTGCATTCTTTCTGATTCTGAAGATTTGATCATTTCTGAATTGAAGGCTTCATTCAGGATATGATTGACTTTCCGTGTTGTAGATAGATGAATGCAACAAAATCTCTAAGTTTCTATTTCATTTCTCTTATGTGCAGAAGAGTTTACATACCATAGTCCCTTCTGCAGACCAGTAGACCACACCGTATTGCCTGAATAGTCCTAGCATGTTGTTTCTATCTCGTCTTTTTATCTGATTATTAAATAGCACTTTGGCTGAATGTAGCAACTTAGAGATTAAGTAAATTGGCCTTAATCCACTTAGAGATATTGAATGCTATGATTAGCTACATTAGAGCTGAGATTTCGAATTAGCTAAGAGAGCCATCTTTATAAATAGGGCAGCATGTATTTGAGTCATCTAATGTACGAGATAAACTACTTGTAAAGATATGAATCCCAGTCCCCAAACTTTACCCCTGCCATCCCCAGTGGCTGCCTACCCTCACTCCTTGGAGACGTAACTCCATGGCACGTCACTCAGTCCTCGGACTCTTAGCAACCACAGCAAGTGATTACTTATTTCATTGATGCCATTGACAACGAATGACGTAATCACTAGTCCTTGCACGGCAAAACATTTTCAGGATACTCTTGGCATGGAGTTCATAAAATTCATTTATTACAGTAAATGGTTGATGCTCCTTAAAGTATCCACATTTGTTTTAAATAGTTTTTAGTTAAGTACTTAGCATGGGTTTTAGACTTGCAGCACTAAATATATAGTACATTTTTTCACACAAGTCACTGTTTAGTCATGTCTAGTATTTGCACTTCACTGTTTGGTCAAACTTCCTTTTTTTTCGTTTTCTTAACTGTTAATTTTCATAAAACAGAAGGAAAATCTGTACAGCAGATGGTTGATGAAGCTCTCCAACGGGTGCCTAACAGAAATGGTTAGTTCAAGTTATATTGCTGACGACTCCTACTTTTATTAGTTTGAGATTCTTCTGCTATTGAAGTACGTCTGTTTGCAGCTGTTGGATCTCGGAATATCTTTTGAGCAGTTGAATTAACCTTCTTTTAATGTCTTGTTACAGGAGACAAATATATTGACGAGGTACAATTATTTTGAGCTATATCTAAGTGGGAAAATATGATATGCGAGTTTGTTAACAAAAAAATGGTTTTCATGTTATATTAGGTCAACCAAATCAGAGACTCGTTGGCAATTATGGGTGATAACAGTACTGCTTTTAGCTTGCCCCAGGTGTGTTATTATAACTTATAACAAGACAATTATAGTTGTCCTGCCCATAACTCAATCTTTGTTCATTCCAATGATTCTATGCTAAATTCTCTTTTGTGTCTACACCTGATTGGGAAGCTGAGATGATGAAATTATTCTTTTCCAGCCTCATCTCCAAAGAACAAAGTTATGTGATCTGAAAGACCAGGAACTTGAACCATTGTATGTACAAAGGAGGGATGAATTGAAGCAATTAGTTGCATCCATGGTAAAACCAAAAATTGTGCAGGGTAGAACTTTAAATGGAAAGGAGTTTGTAGCCTTCTTAGGGCAGGTAATGCTCGTTAGTGTTCATATTTTTATGTATCTTTAACCTTGATATTTTCTTGAAAAATATTATCTGACATTGTATGACTTTGTCTAGATACTTGAAGCTTTGAATAAAGGCGAAATTCCATCGACAGGGTCGCTTGTTGAAGTTTTCAATAAGGGCATCCTTGAACGTTGCTTGAAGGTGTATACTGAAAGAATGGAAATAGTGGCTCTACCAGTATCAGTTGATAAACTTCAGCTGGCTCATGGGTTGGCAGAAGATGAAGCTAGAAAGCGTTTTGACAAGCAACATTTTGGTAAACATTATGCTGCTCAGTCCTTCCTCAATCTTGATGAAGAAATAAAAAAGGTTCTGTTTGCAGCACTTAATTTTATGGACTTCAAATTATATACGCCCCATTTTTAGTTAATTAAATACTAGATGGCAATATCTATACTTTCAGTTAGCTGTATATTCTTTTTAGGTGTTCAGAAGCTATGGATTAGCCAATGAGTATCAGTCATCAAAGCTGTGTGAAGCAAAGTTCTCAGAGTGTGAAGAAAAAATGGATCACCTTCAAGCCTTGAAGCTTCCTTCCATGGCAAAATTCAATGCAGGATTTCTCCGCTGCAACCAAAGTTTCGAAATGGAGTGTGTGGGGCCTGCCAAGGGTAGCTATGAGCATCGAATGTCAAAGGTTTGTTTCTTTCAACGCAAGATACCTTCCATGAGGAGAGATGATCGTCCACTAACTGCAAATCCCATACTATTTTTTCTCATAAATGAAAACTAGAAGAAATCATCCTTTCACTTTATATTCGTATGGCGTTCTAATTTAGTTGATGATGACTAATCACATCTTACTTTGTTCTGCTACTTATATATATTTATTTGCTGTTTTCTTTCTAATAAAGTAAAACATTCACTGAAGTAGGTAATGATGTAGAACTAGCTTTAAGCACCTTTTCTGATTTATATGGATAAGAATTGGAAAAGACTAATCATCTAGACACTAATCATCTGTGGAAATGCCAAAGTACACTTTTTTGGAAGATGCTGTATTTTAAGGCCTGGAAACTCTCGTGGTGTATATTATCTGGCTCTTAGGCCGGTAATCAAAGACTAATCATCTAGACATTAATGGTATGGCCAAAAATATCGCCCTCCTGTTCTGTGAAATGCCAAAGTAGTACACTTTTTGGAGGATGCTGTATTTTTAGGCCTGAAAACTGTACTCGAACATCTCTTACAGAAGCCTATATATAATCTCTCATGGTGTCATCTACTGTATTAGCTGACTCTCATTCCCATGCTGCATTGCATGCTCCAACAGATGCTCGCAAGGTCCCGTGCTCTGTTCATCAGGGAGTATAACAACAAACTCTTCAACTGGCTGGTGATCTTCTCCCTAACCATGGTGGTGATCGGGCGATTCATCGTAAAGCTTCTTCTACTTGAAGTTGCTGCATGGGTGATGTTCATCTTCCTGGAGACATACACGAGGTTGTTCTGGTCATCGGAATCGCTCTACTACAACCCCGTCTGGCACGCCATCGTCTCTTCGTGGGAGGCCATTGTGTACAGCCCTGTTCTTGATCTTGACAGGTTACCTAGCTTTCCTCCTTGCTGACACAAGTCCACAACACATAACAGATCTCTTTCTGAATTCTGACTGACTGAGTGACTGCTATATCACTCTCACAACATTGTTCTTTGTTGAGCAGATGGGCAATCCCAATTGTTGTCATGCTGTCCTTCTTAGCTGTTTATTGGCGTTGCATCGGCGCAAGGGGAAGGATCGGTCGGTCGGTGTTACCCATGTACAATGGGTCTTTCAGAAGCAGCTCCGGTCGGCCCAGGACGGATTAACACCCTTCACATATGAGAAATGGATATGGATGGATGGATTGATGGTTCAGACAGAGTGTTTGACATGATTCTCTTCGTGATAAAATCGGAAGGCGGAGGTCTCGGATTCTTTCAATGGGGATGGATGAAGGCGCAAAAAGGGTTATGCTGCTGACCCTGTGAATTCCTTGGCATCACCAGGGTGTACTGATTAGTGATTACAAAGAGGATCCTCCATCATTGTTAATGAGCTCATGGGCTGGGAGCTTCAAAACGGACATCTGAGAGATAAAAACTGGTTCACATTGTCAGTGTATATATATTACTGCATTGTATGTATATGTAAGTGGAACTCAGCACCAACTATATATTGGTGATGAAATGTGACATGTATATGTGCTTGAAAGTCGAAATGCAGTTCCAGATTTGAATTGAAATGTCTGCCTTCACATGTGCAAATTCTAACAAGGTCTCACTGTTGCTACTGGTTTTTATTGGAGACCTTTTGCTCTGTGAATCAGTGATGGATTACAGCTGCGCACTATAATGCCATGCCGACTCCTGTGTCCTGATTAAAGGTGTTTGCAACATGCGGTGCTTTCCATGATCCCGTCGCCGTCGGTGTTGGTAAGAGAACTGAACAGGTGACGTGCCTGTAAAACTCTGCTGCCTTTTCTTCAGGAATTGGATGTTATATTTGTGAGAAGAGACAACTTTTATCATGCTTCACTCAGCAGGGAATCTGGGTTGGTGGGTCTGACTCAGAAGCACTAATTATGTGATGATTCCACACTGTATTTTTTGGCCGTCAAATCATTAGTTCATTACCTCCAATTTCTTTGCTTTTTTTTAGGCAATCCAAATTTCTTTGCTGTTATGGATATCTGTTACCCCTGGTATGGCCAGGGAATAAGTATGGGCTTGGTGGTGGACTGGTGGTGCAGGGATCGACATGGGCATGGACAGAGAGAGGTGGGGGATCTTATCATGTGCAGTGCAGATGTGCCACCGCATTGTCATTTCTGTGCTCTCTGCTCATCTGATAGAGCCAACAAATTTCATTTCCCCTTTTCAGCTCTACTGGGTTGTGTGTATATATCCAGCTTTCTCTTGGCTTCCAGCCCTCAAGGGGCACGAAACTGAATATACTCCAGATTCCAGATTCTCTCCTTTGATTTACAGGGTTTGCATAGGAATTTTACAGAATTGACACCCTCTGAAATTTTTCCTTTACATGTTGTTTGATTCTTAGGATTGCATTCCTCGGGAACCAATCCTATAGGAACTTCTTAGTTCATTTTTACAGGAAAACAAGCATGAAGTTGGACTTCTTGGAAAAAATCCTCTGTTTTGCTACCCAACGTAGGATTTCAGTGGACGTTACATCCCATTCCTGTATGTTTCCTATTCCTGTGCTTCCTAAACCCTGTGAATCAAAGGAGCCTTAAAAGGTAGAGTACATTTGTATCCATCTCTATGATGTACGTAGCTCCTTCGTATTTGTTCTGTTTCTGCTATTTACTTGCGGTGTTCCACAATAATGTGTGCGTACACCTTACCTACCATGATCCAAGGAGTAGTATGATCCAACAGGAAGGCGGCCAAAGGCAGCCTTTCTGCCTACCCATTATCCTCCATAATCCATCCATCCTGCATTTAAACCTTTTTGTACCTACCCCACAGTTGAAATGTATACCACATGCCGACTCCTGCGTCCCGATTACTGATTAAAGGTAGTATGCAGCATGCGATGCTGTAAAAACTGTGGAACCTTTTTGCTTGAGGAACTCGATGTGTGTTTGTAAAGACAAGGAGATCATCTTATCTGTGGGCACACAACTGAACTTTTATCATGCTTGCTTTTCTACAGCAGGGTATCTGGATAGTGGGTTTGAGTTCAGAAGCACTAATTATGTGATGATTCCGCATGGTATTTTGCTGGCCATCATGTGTGGTTTAATCTCTCGATTTCAGTTATCCGTTAATGACATGCCCTGTGGTCGAGGAATTTTGTTAGCCCTGGTACGGCCAGGGAATAAGTATGCATGGGGTAGGTAGGTAGGTGGTGGTGCGGCCCGGCAGCCGTGCAGCTTAGGCCAACTCCACCGCGCGATCCCAAACGAACGTCCGTTTTGTCCGGTTTTTGTCCCTTTGGATAGGGATTTAGGGTCGTGTCCGGGCCTGTCCTGGGATGCGGTGCCCGTGCGCCCAGCGCGCGGACGCATCCCGGCCGCATCCTGTCCGCGTATTATTTCTTTGCAAATCCTTAACTTTATTTCATCATTCATTTTTGGTACATGAAAAATACATCATCACATTTTTACTAGCAAAGCAAGACCAAAGAAAACAAGAACCACAAGAATACATTTTAGAAGATACCCAACTTCCATAAATGCTCCCTTGAGTTGGGTTAGGGCCTTCTCGATGCACTCGTTGTTGATCTGTGGAGGAGGAGGCTCGATCTGGCATCCTCCTTTCTTCTTCAAGCCAGAAGTCGATGTTGCTTCCTCCTCACACCTAGTCTCGTGTCTAGCCTCTAATCTAGCAACAAGTGCACTTGTCTCATTTACAGCCTCTATGCTAGCTAAAAGTGCACGAACATGTACTAAATTTCGCTCTATCAATATATCGATGTACTCTTCTTCCCAATACCAAAACTTGCATCCGTTCTACACAACAAAATTTGAAGTTAGCACAACTAGATAAATCTAGAGCACAAGCCGAAGCTAAAAAAAGCGCATACCCCATCGTTTAAGCACTTGATGAACACCCATCCGGGATGTTCCGGTGTTGTAGACACGCGGCGCACGACCATCCTTGGGCAGTGGTCGCACTTAATAAGTGGCAACGGTGCGCCGGCGAGCTTTTGGGCAAGCACCGAGCCCGGCCGACCGCCATTCGTGTATCTGCCGGCCGACCACCGACGGTGCATATCCGAGCGGCTAGAGGAGGAGCCACTGCATGCATGTGGCCTTGCGGCCCTGCCAGGGCCTTCCGGCGAGGTGCCTGGCCAGTCCATGCCGCGGCCCGGCCTCCCACAGCCGGTCGAGCTCAAGACCAATCGGATCCGCCCCAAAACCGGCCGGCGGTGCGCAAACCAGGTGGCCGTGGTCGCGTCCGAGCCCGGCGCCGAGGGGAAGGGGTTGGGCGAGCCCGCGTCCGAACTGCACGGCTGCAATGGCAGCGACGGCGGCGGCGGCAGCGACGGGAAGAGTGGGGAAGAGTGGAGGGGGTGCGGCCGGAGGGAGGGAGGGGGGCGAATAGAAAAAGGCCCGTCTTGTGCCACCGACGGGCGGGCCAGGGGAGGACACGCGCAGACGACCCGCGTGTCCGCGTGGTGTCCGTTTCACCCCAAAAGCGGCGCAAGTTTGGGCCGGGAATGAGTCGAAAGCGGACACAAAGCGGACAAAAGTCCGTTTGCTCCCGCGCGCTGGGCCGTCTTTTTTGTCCTTTTTACCCCAAACGGAAGGGGCCGGACAGGATGGTGTCGCGCGATGGAGTTGGCCTTAGTTAGACAGAGAAAGTTTGGGGATCTTATCATGTGCCACTGGATGTCATCTCTATCTGTGCTTCTGGTCTGGTACGGCCAACAACACATTGATCCGTATGTTCTACCACGAGCAGTTTTCAGCCCCGCCTAAATTTTAAGTGTTCCATTCTCCCTTTTCAGCTCTACTGGGCTTCCAGTTCCAGACCTTTTTTTTGAAGCACGCGCAAAAGACTTGCGCGCTTTCTGTATTAAGAAGAGAAGAGTTTTTAAATGTTACAAGGCACTGATAATCAGTGCAGCCACAGAGAAGCAGAACTTAAGTTACATCTCTCACTATCCCACCTATTTTAGCTCTCATCCACAGTTCCAACCCTGAAGTCTCAAGAGTGAAGAGGCAAGAAACTGACTGCCTGTTTGGAACCTCTCCAGTCTCCTAACTCCGCTCCGCGTGAGGAGCTCGGTTTGAGCCGCTCCCTGCAATTGTGCTGGCGCCTCCTCCGCTTCGGGAGCTGCACTTGTGGAGCGGAGAGGATCCGAACAGGGCCTGAATGTACTCCGGAGTCCAGATCCCAGAATCTGTACCCATCACTATTGTACCTATGCGTGCAACGTAGCTTTGTTATGTTTATTATGCTATATATACTCCTACTTGCGTTGCTCTGCATGTGTGTGTATGCCTACAATGCATGATCCACGGAGTAGTGTCCAAATACGGCCTTCCTATTCATCCATCCATCCATTTATCCTGTTTTTACAGCATCAAGAAGCTAGAGAGGTCGCCATCCTCTTTCATTTTCCAAACGAATGATCTCCTATCCCATCCTTAGGTTGAAACGTAGCTTTCGGAATATTCACCGAACAAATGGATCAGGGTAAAAAGAGTGCCCTTCACTCATTGTGAGTGTGGAAGTGGAACCCTGCGGTGCGTGAACAGCCCCGGCACATGATCGGCTGGTCATGCACCCTGGACACGTCGGGTCCATCCCATGGAGCAGCACACTAGTTTACCTTACCATGGTAGTAACACACAAGCCTTTTAGCCAAAGCCATGGCTGCAGCTGCATTATGGGGCGTGTCTGCTAAGCCTCGGCCAGCTGTGGACAAGAGCGATTCATCCCTGCTTTGGAGCCCTCCCTAGACCCTAGAGGGAGGGGGCACTGATGAAAAGGGATTGGCTCCTAGCAGCCTCCCTCCTGGCCTAGGCAAATCTAATCGCTTCACGGGCAAGCCATCGGTCCATAGAGATAGAGGATTGTACTCTGGCACGCATACGCTATGCCTTCCTGTCTTTCTTGGTCTTTTATAATTTATATCGCTCGTCGGAAATCTGGTTTCCATTTGAGCCACAGTACGCACTAGCTGTTTGAACCCTTGAGAGCGCTGAGACGAGGGAGAGGGACTGTGATCCCACTCTCTTCTTCAGGTAGATTCTACTGCCTGGCGTACTGGCGTTTCTCAGTAACTTTTGCATCAGAGCTTGGGACCCGTCGACTTGCATGGGACCTATTCAGTGCAATTTTGAGAGACCATAATTTTTTTTCAAAGATTGCAACACAAAAGGGTCCATGTGAGACAGAGGGTGGACAAAGTCCAGGCCTGTATATCGAGTACACACAGCTTTGTAGGGGCACTCGTACGTACGGGAGATTGCTGCATACATTGCTTGCTGACTGCAGTAGTAGTACGTGGCAGCAGGATAGGTGGTCCAGCTAACATGGATGCAATGCATAGGATGGACACGCTGTGATTGAGCGGACCACAAAATGTTCCTGTGCATAGTGCATAGGGATTAGGGAGTACAATTAGGCACGGGCTGTCATTTTGGTGACACGTCTCCTTGGGCCGGCCGGCGTCTCAACCACACACAGGAAAAACATGCTATCAAACTAGATGAGCTTTTACTGTGTACTACAGCTCATGTATAGGTTTGGCCGTCTAACCGTCCCCTGGCCTGGATGCTGCTGACGGGGAAATGTACGTGCTCACAGCATCTACAATCATAGTTGGCATATCCAAGCCCCTAATACGCCAACGGATGCGTCCGGACATGCCCACTGGCACTGACCGGGCATACCTCAGATTTCTTCCCAAACAATCATAATAGGCATTTTCGATTACCATTTGCATACAAACCATGCAACGGCGTTATCAACCTACTCATCCTCTCGTCAGAGATTACTTGAGTGAAGTGTGTTATCCGGCCCCGCGGCTCCTCTCCTCCTTGCCGGTCGGCGTTGGCGACGACCGGACCCTTTCCTCCCCTCCGCTAGCAAGATCGGCACAAATCTTCTTCTCGGCGGGTGACGGCGACTGCGGGCTCCCGTGCATGCTCCACGGCCGCTGTGACCACGTGGATGGCTGTGCGGGGCACGCCCGTGGTGGCCACGGCTAGATCTTGGCGCTGGCGACCCGGGTGGCGCGGGCCTGCCCTCCGGCGGATGTTGTTGGCCAAGGATGTTGCTCCTGGTTGGTCTTCGCGGTGGGGGCAACTCATGGTGGTGGTGCTAGTTGTAAGCTAGGTCACGGCACGACGATTCGGCTTGACGGCGGGGTGCGGGGGCTGAGGTGGCCTCTCTTCTCCTAGGTTCTGGCTAGCGGTGCTCTTGTGTCGGGGTGGCTATGATCTAGGGTTTGTGCTCGGGGGGACCGGATTTGGGCCCGAGGCAGGCCGGAGCAGTTGTTCCGGGTAGGTGAGGTCAGGTGCGGTCCGGAAGGTGCTCGCAGGTTGTGATGGGGAGGCACGGCTGCATTGGTTGGGCGGCAGTGTGATCCGGGTTGCTGGCGTCTTCAGTGGGCGATGCCGATCTAGATGGTGGTGGTGGACGATGCCCGACGGTGCTCAGGTACTCGGGGTTGACATGGTTCGCATTGGATGCCTTTGCGTTGTGCCCTTCGTGCTTGGCGCCTGTTTGTGGTGCCGGTCCGAGGGTTGCTCTCGGTGCGTTGTTGTGTTGTCATACAGATAGATGCCATTGACCAAACTCATGGCGGCGTTCGAGCGTGCTTGGCGGTGGCCGTCGGTAGTCACTGGGTTGTTTCCCCCCACTGTCCCCCCTGCTCCACCGGGATCGGCTGGGGGCATAGGTGTGGGTGCTTCCTACTGTGGAGATGTCGACCAAACATGGTGGCTGATGCCGAGCTAGGAGTGAAAGGTGGTCCCTTTCACTCTTACCATTGTGGTTGGGTGGTCGTGACGTGGATGGTCGGCGGTGCCCGAGGGCAAGGATGTCGGGACGGCGGTCCCGGATGGCGGCCTCCATGGTTGGCTTTCCGGCAGGCTTTATGGTGGCGGTGGTGGTTTCATCTTTTGGTCGTGTGAGCAACTAGGGGTGTAGTGGCGGGAGGCTCAGGGTGGCTCTGGCAGTGCCCAGATCTTTGGTGGACAAGTTGGCCCTCGGTAAGGTGGTGGTCGGTGTTGGGGAACGTAGTAATTTCAAAAAAAATCCTACGCACACGCAAGATCATGGTGATGCACAGCAACGAGAGGGGAGAGTGTTGTCTACGTACCCTCGTAGACCGGAAGCGGAAGCGTTATAACAACGCGGTTGATGTAGTCGTACGTCTTCACGGCCCGACCGATCAAGCACCAAAACTACGGCACCTCCGAGTTTTTGCACACGTTCAGCTCGATGACGATCCCCGGACTCCGATCCAGCAAAGTGTGGGGGATGAGTTCCGTCAGCACGACGGCGTGGTGACGATCTTGATGTTCTACCGTTGCAGGGCTTCGCCTAAGCACCGCTACAATATTATCGAGGATTATGGTGGACGGGAGCACCACACACGGCTAAGAGATCAATGATCAATTGTTGTGTCTCTGGGGTGCCCCCCTGCCCCCGTATATAAAGGAGTGGAGGAGGGGGCCGGCCAAGGAGGGTGGCGCCCCCAAGGGGGGGAGTCCAACTCCCACCGGGAGTAGGACTCCCATTTTTCCTATTAGGAGTAGGAGAGGGAAGGAAGAGGAAGGAGGGAGGAAGGAAAGGGGCGGCCGGCCCGCCTCCCAATTTGGATTGGGCTTGGGGGGGCGCGCCCCCTCCCTTGCTCCTTCCCCCTCCTTTCCACTAAGGCCCATTAAGGCCCATATACCTCCCGGGGGGTTCCGATAACCTCCCGGTGATCCGGTATTGTCCCAATCTTACCCGAAACCTTTTCGGTGTCCAAATATAGTCGTCCAATATATCGATCTTTATGTCTCGACCATTTTGAGACTCCTCGTCAAGTCCGTGATCACATCCGGGACTCCGAACAACCTTCGGTACATCAAAATATATAAACTCATAATGAAACTGTCATCGTAACGTTAAGCGTGCGGACCCTACGGGTTCGAGAATAATGTAGACATGACCGAGACACGTCTCCGGTCAATAACCAATAGCGGAACCTGGATGCTCATATTGGCCCCTACATATTCTACGAACATCTTTATCGGACAGACCGCATAACAACATACGTTGTTCCCTTTGTCATAGGTATGTTACTTGCCCGAGATTCGATCATCGGTATCTCAATACCTAGTTCAATCTCGTTACCGGCAAGTCTCTTTACTCGTTTCGTAATACATCATCTTGCAACTAACTTATTAGTTGCATTGCTTGCAAGGCTTAAGTGATGTGTATTACCGAGAGGGCCCAGAGATACCTCTCCGACAATCGGAGCGACAAATCCTAATCTCGAAATACGCCAACCCAACATGTACCTTTGGAGACACCTGTAGAGCACCTTTATAATCACCCAGTTATGTTGTGCCGTTTGGTAGCACACAAAGTGTTCCTCCGGTAAACGGGAGTTGCATAATCTCATAGTCATAGGAACATGTATAAGTCATGAACAAAGCAATAGCAACATACTAAACGATCGGGTGCTAAGCTAGTAGAATGGGTCAAGTCAATCACATCATTCTCCTAATGATGTGATCCCGTTAATCAAATGACAACTCATGTCTATGGTTAGGAAACATAACCATCTTTGATCAACGAGCTAGTCAAGTAGAGTGTAGGATCGAAAGTATGTATAGAGGGGGGGTGATTAGACTACTTGACCAAATAAAAACTTAACCTTTTCCCAATTTTAGTTCTTGGCAGATTTTAGCTATTGTAGGACAAGTCAAGCAATCATCACACAATTCAAGCAAGCATGCAAAGAGTATATTGGCAGCGGAAAGTAAAGCATGCAACTTGCAAGAATGTAAAGGGAAGGGTTTGGAGAATTCAAACGCAATTGGAGACATGGATGTTTTTCCCGTGGTTCGGATAGGTGGTGCTATCCTACATCCACGTTGATGGAGACTTCAACCCGCGAAGGGTAACGGTTGCGCGAGTCCACGGAGGGCTCCACCCACGAAGGGTCCACGAAGAAGCAACCACCCACAAAGGGTCCACGAAGTAGCAACCTTGTCTATCCCACCATGGCCATCGTCCACGAAGGACTTGCCTCACTAGCGGTAGATCTTCACGAAGTAGGCGATCTCCTTGCCCTTACAAACTCCTTGGTTCAACTCCACAATCTTGTCAGAGGCTCCCAAGTGACACCTAGCCAATCTAGGAGACACCACTCTCCAAGAAGTAACAAATGGTGTGTAGGTAATGAACTCCTTGCTCTTGTGCTTCAAATGATAGTCTCCCCAACAGTCAACTCTCTCTCATAGGATTTGGATTTTGTGTAAAGAAGATTTGAGTGGAAAACAACTTGGGGAAGACTAGAGATCAAGATTCATATGGTAGGAATGGAATATCTTGGTCTCAACACATGAGTAGGTGGTTCTCTCTCAGAACATATGAGTTGGAATTGTGTATGTGTTCTGACGGCTCTCTCCACGAATGAAGAGGAGGTGGAGGGGTATATATAGCCTCCACACAAAATCCAACCATTACACACAGTTTTCCAATCTCGATGGGACCGAATCAACAAACTCGGTCGGACCGAAAAGGTAAACCTAGTGACCGTTAGAGATTTTCGGTGGGACTGACATGCAACTCGGTAGGACCGATATGGTTAGGGTTTGGGCATAACGTAATCTCGGTGAGACCGATTACACAAACTCGGTGAGACCGATTTTGGTAATTAGCTAACCAGAGAGTTGGTCAGGCAAACTCGGTGGGACCGATTTGCTCTTTCGGTGAGACCGAAAAGTTACAAAAAGGAAACACTGAATTTACATTGCAATCTCGGTGGGACCGATTCGCTCTTTCGGTGAGACCGAAAAGTTACGAAAGGGAAACAGAGAGTTTGCAATCCCATCTCGGTGAGACCGAGATCCCTATCGGTAGAACCGAATTGCTAGGGTTTGGCAGTGGCTTATGACAAGTGAAACTCGGTGGCACCGGATAGAAAGAATCGGTAGGACCGAGTTTGGCTTTGGGTTTGGGTCATATGTGGATATGGGAAAGTAGTTGAGGGTTTTGGAGCATATCACTAAGCACATGAAGCAAGAGGCTCATTAAGCAACACCTCATCCCTCCTTGATAGTATTGGCTTTTCCTAAAGACTCAATGTGATCTTGGATCACTAAAATATAAAATGAAGAGTCTTGAGCTTTTGAGCTTGAGCCAATCCTTTGTCCTTAGCATTTTGAGGGTTCCACTTTCACATCCATGCCATGCCAATCATTGAGCTTTCCTGAAATAGTCATCTTGGAATAGCATTAGCTCAATGAGCTATATGTTGTTATGAATTACCAAAACCACCTAGGGATAGTTGCACTTTCAATCTCCCCCTTTTTGGTAATTGATGACAACATATAGATCAAAGCTTCGACAAATGATAATAAGCATGAAATATATCGTCACTTTGAGAAGTATGTGACAAGTAAGAGCTCCCCCTAAATTTGTGCATATTTAAAATTTGCTTTGGACTGCAAATGCACAAAGAGTTAGAGTCATGGGTTACTCTTCCATGTCACATACATCTTGGTGGAGCGCTTAAAATGATAAGAATGAAATACATGCACTCATCACCAAGAAAAGTGAATGATCACATAAGATAGATAAGATGATAATATTAAGCAAACATTAAGTGTAGCTTATGATCAAACACATGATCATCAATGTCTCACGAGCAATGACATAGTATCTCACACAAAAGCAAACAAAGTTCGAAAAACCACCAAATAAAACAAGAGAGAATAAAAGCAACACACTCTCTCAAAGCCTATGATCTATACATTTTCTCCCCCTTTGGCAACAAGTTACCAAAAAGTTCCTAGAAAATGCATAGTGCTAAGTCGACACTCAGGCTTGATCTTCAGGTGGTGGTGGAGTCCGGAGCACTCCAAGGACGAAGCCTTCTGTAGACGTGGTCGGAGTCGAGGCTGAAGTGGACGCTGGAGTTGGTGGAACTAAGGCTGTAGCTGGTGCAGAAGTGGTGGCTCTGGTGTCAGCAACTGGCACTGCATGTGATCTCTGAGCTCTTGGCACTCTGGCAAATGCATCAGTTGTAGTCTTGCCTCTCCTCTCCTGCATGTCATCCTGAAGTTGTTCCACTGTAGACTGAATCTCTGTTACTTTGACATCCAAGTCATAGAACTTTTGTTCCATGATCCTCTCTAAGCTCTGCTGATTCTGAGTGAGGGTGGCCAGTCCTTGCTCAATCCTCAGTGTGGATGCAATCAAGTAACCAAGCTGCTCTTGTTTGGTTTTCAAGAAATACTCAGATGCCTCCTCTTGAGTTGGCATCTTGGCAGCTTTCTCCTTCCTTGCCTTCTTCTTCTTTGCTTGTGCTTGTGCAGATGATGGTTCATTCTCATTCATGACAACTTGATTATCTTCAAAATCTGGACGGATGGGCAGGCGTTCCTTGTCCAATGAGTATATGCTTGTGCCCATCTTTGAGTTGATGAGCTCCTGAATCTGTGGGGCATATCCACAACTCCTCTTTTGGTCTGCTGCAGTCCTCTTGATGGTCTCTACCATGAGGCTCATCACCTTGAACTTCTGTGGCACATCAATTATATGAAGCAAATTTATTGCATGGCCTCTGATCATCTTGTCTCCAGACTTGGGCAACAAGGTGTGCCTCAGTATCCAATTGATAGTTGGCAGCCCTGACAGAAGATAGTGCACTGAGCCAAACTTGAAAGTGTCAAGTGCTTCATTGGGAATCTCCTTGTACATGTTGGACATAGAGTTGTGGTCCACCTTCTTCTTGGAATAGACATCCAAGTCATCCTCATGCTCTTCTGGGGCATTGATCAGCTGAGCCCATTCAGCAACTGTTGACTGGTACCTCGTACCTTCTGACATCCAAATTATCCTACCATCTGGATAAAAATGGGCTGTGGAGTAGAACTGCATGATGAGTTCCTCGTTCCACTTTGTGAGCTTCTGCCCAACAAAGTCCTCTACTCCACATGCCTTGAAGCTGTCCTGCACTCCAGGGTAGTACTCTTCGTTGTCCTTGATGTATTGCCAATCAACCCATCTCATATCACATACAATTGGCTTCTTGTCCAATAAGACTGTCTCATAGAAGTCCTGTTGTTCCTTAGTGTGGAACCTGTAGTCAAGAGCAGTCCTCCTCCTTGAAGCATACCGGCCTGCTTCTCTCCACTTCCGGAGCCCTGAATCTCTCCTGAGCTTCATGTCCTCAGCCACAGGATGAGCATCGTTGTGGTCTGGGATCTTGGGCTTGAGTTTTCTGAGAACTTGCTCTTCCTCTTCTTCTGCAGTGTCAGGCACTGGGGCCTTGTTCTTCTCAGCAGATGGGATGCTTCTTGTATTCCTCTTTGGCTTTGGCTTTGGAGCTGGCTTGGCCTTGGAAGCAGCTGCCCCTGATCTTATGGCATCACCCATCAGCTTGGGTGCCTTAGGTGCTGGTGCAGCTACCTCTTCTTCTTCCTCCTCATCTTCCATGATGGAAGCCTTGCCAAGCACTCTGGCTACGGTTTTCTTCACCCTTTCCTTTCTTTTCTTGCCTTCAGCAGCAACTGGCTCTATGGGAGTGGGCTTCTCAGTTGATGCTCTGGCCTTTGACATAGGCTGCCTGCCTGCTGGCCTTTTGATCTTTAACCCTGGCTTTGTGCCTTGAGCTGAGCCATGTTCCTTCTCGAGCACTACTCTCTTTGAAGTTGCTTCCTCTTCTGCCACATAGTCTTCATGAAGGAAATATGCCCTAGAGGCAATAATAAAGTTATTATTTATTTCTTTATAATCATGATAAATGTTTATTATTCATGCTAGAATTGTATTAACCGAAAACATAATACATGTGTGAATACATAGACAAACAAAGTGTCACTAGTATGCCTCTACTTGGCTAGCTCGTTAATCAAAGATGGTTATGTTTCCTAACCATGAACAATGAGTTGTTATTTGATTAACGAGGTCACATCATTAGTTGAATGATCTGATTGACATGACCCATTCCATTAGCTTAGCACCCGATCGTTTAGTATGTTGCTATTGCTTTCTTCATGACTTATACATGTTCCTATGACTATGAGATTATGCAACTCCCGTTTGCCGGAGGAACACTTTGGGTGCTACCAAACGTCACAACGTAACTGGGTGATTATAAAGGAGCATTACAGGTGTCTCCAAAGGTACATGTTGGGTTGGCGTATTTCGAGATTAGGATTTGTCACTCCGATTGTCGGAGAGGTATCTCTGGGCCCTCTCGGTAATGCACATCACATAAGCCTTGCAAGCATTGCAACTAATGAGTTAGTTGCGGGATGATGTATTACAGAACGAGTAAAGAGACTTGCCGGTAACGAGATTGAACTAGGTATTGGATACCGACGATCGAATCTCGGGCAAGTAACATACCGATGACAAAGGGAACAACGTATGTTGTTATGCGGTCTGACCGATAAAGATCTTCGTAGAATATGTAGGAGCCAATATGGGCATCCAGGTCCCGCTATTGGTTATTGACCGGAGACGTGTCTCGGTCATGTCTACATTGTTCTCGAACCCGTAGGGTCCGCACGCTTAAGGTTACGATGACAGTTATATTATGAGTTTATGCATTTTGATGTACCGAAGGTTGTTCGGAGTCCCGGATGTGATCACGGACATGACGAGGAGTCTCGAAATGGTCGAGACATAAAGATTGATATATTGGAAGCCTATGTTTGGATATCGGAAGTGTTCCGGGTGAAATCGGGATTTTACCGGAGTACCGGGAGGTTACCGGAACCCCCCGGGAGCCATATGGGCCTTAATGGGCTTTAGTGGAAAGGAGAAAGGGGCAGCCCAAGGTGGCCGCGCGCCTCCCCCCTCCCCTAGTCCTATTAGGACTAGGAGAGGTGGCCGGCCCCCTCTCCCTCTTTCCCCCTCGGGGAATCCTAGTCCAACTAGGATTGGGGGGGGAGTCCTACTCCCGGGAGAGTAGGACTCCTCCTGCGCCCTCCTCCTGGCCGGCGCCCCTCCCCTTGGCACCTTTATATACTGAGGCAGTGGCACCCCAGAAACACACAAGTTGATCCACGTGATCTATTCCTTAGCCGTGTGCGGTGCCCCCTGCCACCATAGTCCTCGATAATACTGTAGTGGAGTTTAGGCGAAGCCCTGCTGCTGTAGTGCATCAAGATCGTCACCACGCCGTCGTGCTGACGGTACTCTTCCCGACACTTTGCTGGATCGGAGTCCGGGGATCGTCATCGAGCTGAACGTGTGCTCGAACTCGGAGGTGCCGTAGTTTCGGTGCTTGATCGGTTGGATCATGAAGACGTACGACTACTTCCTCTATGTTGTGTCAGCGCTTCCGCAGTCGGTCTGCGTTGGGTACGTAGACAACACTCTCCCCTCTCGTTGCTTTGCATCACATGATCTTGCGTGTGCGTAGGAAAATTTTGAAATTACTACGAAACCCAACAGTGGCATCCGAGCCTAGGTTATTTATGTTGATGTTATATGCACGAGTAGAACACAAGTGAGTTGTGGGCAATATAAGTCATACTTCCTACCAGCATGTCATACTTTGGTTTGGCGGCATTGTTGGACGAGACGACCCGGACCAACATTACGCGTACGCTTACGCGAGACCGGTTCCCCCGGCGTGCTTTGCACATAGGTGGCTTGCGGGCGACTGTCTCTCCAACTTTAGTTGAACCAAGTACGGCTACGCCCGGTCCTTGCGAAGGTTAAAACGGAGTCTATTTGACAAACTATCGTTGTGGTTTTGATGCGTAGGTGAGATTGGTTCTTGCTTAAGCCCGTAGCAGCCACGTAAAACTTGCAACAACAAAGTAGAGGACGTCTAACTTGTTTTTGCAGGGCATGTTGTGATGTGATATGGTCAAGACATGATGCTGAATTTTATTGTATGAGATGATCATGTTTTGTAACCGAGTTATCGGCAACTGGCAGGAGCCTTATGGTTGTCGTTTTATTGTATGCAATGCAATCGCGATGTAATGCTTTACTTTATTACTAAACGGTAGTGATAGTCGTGGAAGCATAAGATTGGCGAGACGACAACGATGCTACGATGGAGATCAAGGTGTCACGCCGGTGACGATGGTGATCACGACGGTGCTTCGGAGATGGAGATCACAAGCACAAGATGATGATGGCCATATCATATCACTTATATTGATTGCATGTGATGTTTATCCTTTTATGCATCTTATCTTGCTTTGATTGACGGTAGCATTATAAGATCATCTCTCACTAAATTATCAAGAAGTGTTCTCCCTGAGTATGCACCGTTGCGAAAGTTCTTCGTGCTGAGACACCACGTGATGATCGGGTGTGATAGGTCTACGTTCAAATACAACGGGTGCAAAACAGTTGCACACGCGGAATACTCAGGTTATACTTGACGAGCCAAGCATATACAGATATGGCCTCGGAACACGGAGACCGAAAGGTCGAGCGTGAATCATATAGTAGATATGATCAACATAACGATGTTCACCATTGAAAACTACTCCATCTCACGTGATGATCGGTTATGGTTTAGTTGATTTGGATCACGTGATCACTTAGAGGATTAGAGGGATGTCTATCTAAGTGGGAGTTCTTTAATTAATTGATTAACTGAACTTAAATTTATCATGAACTTAGTACCTGATAGTATCTTGCTTGTTTATGTTGATTGTAGATAGATGGCTCGTGCTGTTGTTCCGTTAAATTTTAATGTGTTCCTTGAGAAAGCAAAGTTGAAAGATGATGGTAGCAATTACACGGACTGGGTCCGTAACTTGAGGATTATCCTCATTGCTGCACAGAAGAATTACGTCCTGGAAGCACCGCTGGGTGCCAGGCCTGCTGCTGGAGCAACACCAGATGTTATGAACGTCTGGCAGAGCAAAGCTGATGACTACTCGATAGTTCAGTGTGCCATGCTTTACGGCTTAGAATCGGGACTTCAACGACGTTTTGAACGTCATGGAGCATATGAGATGTTCCAGGAGTTGAAGTTAATATTTCAAGCAAATGCCCGGATTGAGAGATATGAAGTCTCCAATAAGTTCTATAGCTGCAAGATGGAGGAGAACAGTTCTGTCAGTGAGCATATACTCAAAATGTCTGGGTATAATAATCACTTGATTCAGATGGGAGTTAATCTTCCAGATGATTGCGTCATTGACAGAATTCTCCAATCACTGCCACCAAGCTACAAGAGCTTCGTGATGAACTATAATATGCAAGGGATGAACAAGACTATTCCCGAGCTCTTCGCAATGCTGAAAGCTGCGGAGGTAGAAATCAAGAAGGAGCATCAAGTGTTGATGGTTAACAAGACCACTAGTTTCAAGAAAAAGGGCAAAGGGAAGAAGAAGGGGAACTTCAAGAAGAACAGCAAGCAAGTTGCTGCTCAGGAGAAGAAACCCAAGTCTGGACCTAAGCCTGAAACTGAGTGCTTCTACTGCAAGCAGACTGGTCACTGGAAGCGGAACTGCCCCAAGTATTTGGCGGATAAGAAGGATGGCAAGGTGAACAAAGGTATATGTGATATACATGTTATTGATGTGTACCTTACTAATGCTCGCAGTAGCACCTGGGTATTTGATACTGGTTCTGTTGCTAATATTTGCAACTCGAAACAGGGACTACGGATAAGCGAAGATTGGCTAAGGACGAGGTGACGATGCGCGTGGGAAACGGTTCCAAAGTCGATGTGATCGCAGTCGGCACGCTACCTCTACATCTACCTTCGGGATTAGTATTAGACCTAAATAATTGTTATTTGGTGCCAGCGTTGAGCATGAACATTATATCTGGATCTTGTTTGATGCGAGACGGTTATTCATTTAAATCAGAGAATAATGGTTGTTCTATTTATATGAGTAATATCTTTTATGGTCATGCACCTTGAAGAGTGGTCTATTCTTGTTGAATCTCGATAGTAGTAACACACATATTCATAATGTTGAAGCCAAAAGATGCAGAGTTGATAATGATAGTGCAACTTATTTGTGGCACTGCCGTTTAGGTCATATCGGTGTAAAGCGCATGAAGAAACTCCATACTGATGGACTTTTGGAACCACTTGATTATGAATCACTTGGTACTTGCGAACCGTGCCTCATGGGCAAGATGACTAAAACACCGTTCTCCGGTACTATGGAGAGAGCAACAGATTTGTTGGAAATCATACATACAGATGTATGTGGTCCGATGAATATTGAGGCTCGAGGCGGATATCGTTATTTTCTCACCTTCACAGATGACTTAAGCAGATATGGGTATATCTACTTAATGAAACATAAGTCTGAAACATTTGAAAAGTTCAAAGAATTTCAGAGTGAAGTTGAAAATCATCGTAACAAGAAAATAAAGTTTCTACGATCTGATCGTGGAGGAGAATATTTGAGTTACGAGTTTGGTGTACATTTGAAAAATTGTGGAATAGTTTCGCAACTCACGCCACCCGGAACACCACAGCGTAATGGTGTGTCCGAACGTCGTAATCGTACTTTACTAGATATGGTGCGATCTATGATGTCTCTTACTGATTTACCGCTATCGTTTTGGGGATACGCTCTAGAGACGGCCGCATTCACGTTAAATAGGGCACCATCAAAATCCGTTGAGACGACGCCTTATGAACTGTGGTTTGGCAAGAAACCAAAGTTGTCGTTTCTTAAAGTTTGGGGCTGCGATGCTTATGTGAAAAAGCTTCAACCTGATAAGCTCGAACCCAAATCGGAGAAATGTGTCTTCATAGGATATCCAAAGGAAACTATTGGATACACCTTCTATCACAGATCCGAAGGCAAGACTTTTGTTGCTAAATCGGAAACTTTCTAGAGAAGGAGTTTCTCTCGAAAGAAGTGAGTGGGAGGAAAGTAGAACTTGACGAGGTAACTGTACCTGCTCCCTTATTGGAAAGTAGTACATCACAGAAAACTGTTTCTGCGACACCTACACCAGTTAGTGAGGAAGCTAATGATGATGATCATGAAACTTCAGATCAAGATACTACTGAACCTCGTAGATCAACCAGAGTAGATCCGCACCAGAGTGGTACGGTAATCCTGTTCTGGAAGTCATGCTACTAGATCATGATGAACCTACAAACTATGAAGAAGCGATGGTGAGCCCAGATTCCGCAAAGTGGCTTGAAGCCATGAAATCTGAGATGGGATCCATGTATGAGAACAAAGTATGGACTTTGGTTGACTTGCCCGATGATCGGCAAGCAATTGAGAATAAATGGATCTTCAAGAAGAAGACTGACGCTGATGGTAATGTTACTATCTACAAAGCTCGACTTGTCGCAAAAGGTTTTCGACAAGTTCAAGGGGTTGACTACGATGAGACCTTCTCACCCGTAGCGATGCTTAAGTCTGTCCGAATCATGTTAGCAATTGTCGCATTTTATGATTATGAAATTTGGCAAATGGATGTCAAAACTGCATTCCTGAATGGATTTCTGGAAGAAGAGTTGTATATGATGCAACCGGAAGGTTTTGTCGATCCAAAGGGAGCTAACAAAGTGTGCAAGCTCCAGCGATCCATTTATGGACTGGTGCAAGCCTCTCGGAGTTGGAATAAACATTTTGATAGTGTGATCAAAGCATTTGGTTTTATACAGACTTTTGGAGAAGCCTGTATTTACAAGAAAGTGAGTGGGAGCTCTGTAGCATTTCTGATATTATATGTGGATGACATATTGCTGATTGGAAATGATATAGAATTTCTGGATAGCATAAAGGGATACTTGAATAAGAGTTTTTCAATGAAAGACCTCGGTGAAGCTGCTTACATATTAGGCATAAAGATCTATAGAGATAGATCAAAACGCTTAATTGGACTTTCACAAAGCACATACCTTGACAAGATTTTGAAGAAATTCAAAATGGATCAAGCAAAGAAAGGGTTCTTGCCTGTGTTACAAGGTGTGAAGTTGAGTCAGACTCAATGCCCGACCACTGCAGAAGATAGAGAGAAAATGAAAGATGTTCCCTATGCTTCAGCCATAGGCTCTATCATGTATGCAATGCTGTGTACCAGACCTGATGTGTGCCTTGCTATAAGTCTAGCAGGGAGGTACCAAAGTAATCCAGGAGTGGATCACTGGACAGCGGTCAAGAACATCCTGAAATACCTGAAAAGGACTAAGGATATGTTTCTCGTATATGGAGGTGACAAAGAGCTCATCCGTAAAAGGTTACGTTGATGCAAGCTTTGACACTGATCCGGACGATTCTAAATCGCAAACCGGATACGTGTTTACATTAAACGGTGGAGCTGTCAGTTGGTGCAGTTCTAAACAAAGCGTCGTAGCGGGATCTACATGTGAAGCGGAGTACATAGCTGCTTCGGAAGCAGCGAACGAAGGAGTCTGGATGAAGGAGTTCATATCCGATCTAGGTGTCATACCTAGTGCATCGGGTCCAATGAAAATCTTTTGTGACAATACTGGTGCAATTGCCTTGGCAAAGGAATCCAGATTTCACAAGAGGACCAAGCACATCAAGAGACGCTTCAATTCCATCCGGGATCTAGTCCAGGTGGGAGACATAGAGATTTGCAAGATACATACGGATCTGAATGTTGCAGACCCGTTGACTAAGCCTCTTCCACGAGCAAAACATGATCAGCACCAAGGCTCCATGGGTGTTAGAATCATTACAGTGTAATCTAGATTATTGACTCTAGTGCAAGTGGGAGACTGAAGGAAATATGCCCTAGAGGCAATAATAAAGTTATTATTTATTTCCTTATATCATGATAAATGTTTATTATTCATGCTAGAATTGTATTAACCGGAAACATAATACATGTGTGAATACATAGACAAACAGAGTGTCACTAGTATGCCTCTACTTGACTAGCTCGTTAATCAAAGATGGTTATGTTTCCTAACCATGAACAAAGAGTTGTTATTTGATTAACGAGGTCACATCATTAGTTGAATGATCTGATTGACATGACCCATTCCATTAGCTTAGCACCCGATCGTTTAGTATGTTGCTATTGCTTTTCTTCATGACTTATACATGTTCCTATGACTATGAGATTATGCAACTCCCGTTTGCCGGAGGAACACTTTGGGTGCTACCAAACGTCACAACGTAATTGGGTGATTATAAAGGAGCATTACAAGTGTCTCCAAAGGTACTTGTTGGGTTGGCGTATTTCGAGATTAGGATTTGTCACTCCGATTGTCGGAGAGGTATCTCTGGGCCCTCTCGGTAATGCACATCACATAAGCCTTGCAAGCATTGCAACTAATGAGTTAGTTGCGGGATGATGTATTACAGAACGAGTAAAGAGACTTGCTGGTAATGAGATTGAACTAGGTATTGGATATCGACGATCGAATCTCGGGCAAGTAACATACGATGACAAAGGGAACAACGTATGTTGTTATGCGGTCTGACCAATAAAGATCTTCGTAGAATATGTAGGAGCCAATATGGGCATCCAGGTCCCGCTATTGGTTATTGACCGGAGACGTGTCTCGGTCATGTCTACATTGTTCTCGAACCGTAGGGTCCGCACGCTTAACGTTACGATGACAGTTATTATGAGTTTATGCATTTTGATGTACCGAAGGTTGTTCGGAGTCCCGGATGTGATCACGGACATGACGAGGAGTCTCGAAATGGTCGAGACATAAAGATTGATATATTGGAAGCCTATATTTGGATATCGGAAGTGTTCCGGGTGAAATCGGGATTTTACCGGAGTACCGGGAGGTTACCGGAACCCCCCGGGAGCCATATGGGCCTTCATGGGCCTTAGTGGAAAGGAGAAAGGGGCAGCCCAAGGTGGCCGCGTGCCTCCCCCCTCCCCTAGTCCTATTAGGACTAGGAGAGGTGGCCGGCCCCCCTCTCTCTCTTTCCCCCTCGGGGAATCCTAGTCCAACTAGGATTGGAGGGGGGAGTCCTACTCCCGGGAGGAGTAGGACTCCTCCTGCGCCCTCCTCCTGGCCGCCCCCCCCTTGGCTCCTTTATATATGGAGGCAGGGGGCACCTCTAGACACACAAGTTGATCCTTGAGATCGTTCCTTAGCCGTGTGCGGTGCCCCCTGCCACCATATTCCACCTCGATCATATCGTTGTAGTGCTTAGGCGAAGCCCTGCGTCGGTAGAACATCAAGATCGTCATCACGCCGTCGTGCTGACGGAACTCTTCCCCGATGCTTTGCTAGATCGGAGCCCGGGGATCGTCATCGAGTTGTACGTGTGCTAAGAACTCGGAGGTGCCGGAGTAACGGTGCTTGGATCGGTCGGATCGGGAAGACGTACGACTACTTCCTCTACGTTGTGTGATCGCTTCCGCAGTCGGTCTGCATGGGTACGTAGACAACACTCTCCCCTCTCGTTGCTGTGCATCACCATGATCTTGCGTGTGCGTAGGAAAATTTTGAAATTACTACGTTCCCCAACAAATGGAAGCCTTGCCAAGCACTCTGGCTACGGTTTTCTTCACCCTTTCCTTTCTTTTCTTGCCTTCAGCAGCAACTGGCTCTATGGGAGTGGGCTTCTCAGAAATCTTGGTTGAAGCTCTGGCCTTTGTCATAGGATGCCTGCCTGCTGGCCTTTTGATCTTTAACCCTGGCTTTGTGCCCTGTGCTGGCTCAACTCTCTTGGAAGTTGCTTCCTCTTCTGCCACATAGTCCTCATCCTTAGAGTCTGAAGTTCTCTTCTTCCTTTGTCTGGTGGAAGCTTTTGGCAAATTGCTAGGAGTACTTCTGCTGCCATCATCTGAAGAACTTGAGGGACTAGTGCCCTCACTCATGTGCACTTGCTGTTCTGACACATTCTGGTTGTCACTCTGGTCTGACATGATGAACAAGCTGACTGCTGACCCTGTGAACAGTTTATAGATGAGGTAGAGTGGATGAGCATCACAAAATGCAGAGATTTTTGCAAAAGAATGACTCAAAATCTTAGTTTTAGTTTCCCACTGAAATCATCTCGGATCTACCGATTTTTAAACTCGGTGATACCGAAGCAGTTTTGGAACCTAAACTAGTAAACTCGGTTGGACCGAGTCACAGTTCGATGGCACCGAGACTGCTAGGGTTTCACAAAGTTCCAAAATCGGTCACACCGATTAGTAATTCTCGGTCAGACCGAGTCTCACTTGTGCAATGGCATAAGCCAAATCGGTGGGACCGAGTTTTTCAACTTGGTGGGTCCAAGATGGTTTCGGCGGAAACCTAACCCTAAAAATTTCGAATCAAAACTAATCTATGAACGCATTGACTGGATAGGAGTGTTTCAATCATGGCAAGAATCATTAAGAACACAATGTGCTAGGAATCGGACGGGGAATAGCACTGTGATCGAGTCCATACCCTAGTTCGGCGGAGACTCGCTACGGCGGCAATGGCAGGGGTTGAATTCCGTTGATGGCGATGGAGACCAGCGACTGGAGGCGGCTGGCGGCGAGGAGACGATCCAGAGACCAAGTTGGCAGAGCAGGCTATTGCGCGGGCGAAGGGGTTCGGAGAAATTTCCAAATTTTTGCCCGTGACTATATATAGCCCGACCCTGTCGGTGTGACCGAGTGGAACAACTCGGTGGCACCGAGATTCATAACTGCAAGCAGTTACTGAACTCGGTGTGACCGAAAGTTCAAATCGGTTGCACCGAGATCGAAAACCTAGATCAACTTAATGATCTCGGTAGGACCGTAAGTAGGGTATCGGTCAGACCGAGAATCATAAAGAGGTTTTGGAAGTTTAAGTCTATGACGAATCGGGGACTCCGAGCGCTCCTCACACAGAGTGGTTCGAATCTGACTTGATCAAATTTTGTGATGTAGCATGAATAGAGTTTGAGACGAGAAAAGCATAGATAGCTAGAGGAGGTTCTTAGGCATTCTTGTCCATCCACTTGGCAAAAGGAAATAAAACCAAACAATCAAAACAACAAGTGGATGTCCTCGAATGAGTAAAATATGCAACCAGCATGCTCACACAATAAGATGGCAAATGAAATATGTGACAAGGCATGCACAACCAATTCTAGCATCTATCAAGCAATTTGCGATGACAAGGTCATCTATATATGAGTATATTGACTTAGGAGTCAAGTGAGAACACTTGATCATAGGTCATACTCATCGTTTAAGCTCAAGTGGGGTTACCACTTTTACATAAAGCATTGTTGTGTTCACATCTTTAGAGTTGCTTTAGCTCAAGTCTTAGAGTAAAGCTCCCCCTAGATGTGATATCCCCCCTTAGAGGGATGAACTAACCTCGGGTTTTGTCGATGATGACTTCATGTAGATGTTGAAGATGTGGATGCTCAATGTTGATGTAGATCACTTGGAGCTATCCATTTGAGTGAATTGCACTTTCAATACCTACATGGGTTAGTCCCACAAGGAACAAACAAGGATATCCATAGACATAGAGTGATGCACACACAAGATGATGTCCATGAAAACTTTTAGGTTACCTTGTCCCTTGTCTTACCAACAAGAGGGTTTGTGACTCCTTGAACTAGTGCAAGATGTGGAAGTTGATTGCACTTGTTCTTGCCAAAATGATAAGAGTGAAGTATGTTGGCGGAGTCACCCTCAAGAACTCTCTAGTTCTTCTTCTTTTGGATCCACACCATCTTGATGGGAATCCTTGGAGTTGTAGTCGTACTTGATGAAGTGGAACTTGAAGTAGTCTTGGGAATCCACTTGACTAAGGTCTTAGGAGCTTCTTCAAATGCATCAATTTCCTCTTGAAGCTTGTCCTTGCCTTTTTGCTTGTAGTCTTGTGGTGGAAGATCATCTTGAGCTTGTGTCCCCTTGAAAGAAGTATCATACTTCTCTTGTTGAGGAACAAACTTTGTCTTGGGGTATTGATCTTCTTCCCACTCAACTCCATTGGCATTTAACTTTCGTTCAAAACCAACACCTTGATTCTTCCGGTGCATTCCTTGCTTGCGCACAATTTCCTCGAATTGCTTACTCCGGCAAGGCTTTTGTACACTCCTTTCTCTATAATTCCCTTCAATAAGCTATTTTCTTGCTCAAGTGTAACTTGGCTAAGAGAATCATTAGTGGAATCAAGAGAACTACTAGAAGCAACAATATTGGATTTAGCATGATCATTGTTACTGCTAGAGGAAGAATCTTTCTTGTTCTTGTTACTAGACTTGACTTGAGGCATGTAAGTGGATAAGAGTAAACGCTTGGCAATGTAAGAAGAACTTTTCTTGCGGAGATCATCATTGATTGCTTTTAAGAACTCATGCTCTTGCTCAAGATTGAGCTTTTCAAAGCGTAATTTCTCATGAGCTCTTAAAAGTTCTCGATGATCTTCGAAGATAGTTTCATGAGCTAACTTAAGAGTGTTTAGTTCTTTAGTTAGAGCCTCAATCTTCTCCTTATCATTGTCATTCGTTTTATCTTGATTAGCATGATTAATTGACGTTTCATCATAGTATTCATCACTAGAGTTGTCAACAAGCAAATCATCACCTAACAAGTCATCTTCATCACTATTGAAATCAACATACTCGGGGTGTGTTACCTTAGGACCTTTGGCCATGAAGCATCTTCCAATTCCTTCATTTGGTGAGTCAAATATGTCGTAGGAGTTGGTTGACACAAGTGCTAGACCGGCAACACCTTCATCTTGAGTATCTTCGGAGTCGGAGTGATAACTTCTCTCGGAGTGGCTGTCGGAGTCGGAGCCGGATACCCATTCACCAACATGAGCTTGATGTCTTCGTTTTGTGTAGCTCCTTGATGATTTTTCCTTCCTTTCCGAATCCTTGCTTCTCCGTGAGTATCTTCGTTCATAACGATCATCTCTACTCCTTCTCTCTCTTGGTGGTGATTCTTTGCTTCTTCTTTTTGGAGAATCTTCTCTTCTCTTGTAGGGAGCCGTACACTCATTGGAATAGTGTCCGGGTCTTCCACAACTGTAGCAGTTTCGCTCTCGACTAGAAGATCTTTTGTCATTGTAGGACCTTGACTTGAAGCTTCTATCTTTGCTTCTACTCTTGTAGAACTTGTTGAAGTTCTTCACCATTAAGCTCAATTCTTCATTGAAGTTTTGTTTCTCACTTGATGATGTAGGGGCTTCACATGAGGCTTTGTAGGCACCACTTGATTTGTTGTGAAGTTCCTCTTTATCCTTAAGTGACATCTCATGAGCAACAATTCTTCCAATCACCTCCGTTGGCTTGAGATCTTTGTAATTGGGCATCATTTGGATCAATGTGCACACGGTATCATATTTTCCATCCAAGGCTCTTAGAATCTTCTTGATGATGAATCTATCGGTCATCTCTTCACTTCCTAAGCCGGCAATCTCATTTGTGATGAGAGCAAGCCTAGAGTACATTTCAGCGACACCTTCACCATCCTTCATTTTGAACTTGTCAAGTTGACTTTGAAGCACATCCAACTTGGATTCCTTGACGGAGTCGGTACCTTCGTGCATATCAATCAAAGTGTCCCAAATTTCCTTTGCATTCTCAAGACGGCTGATTTTGTTGAATTCTTCGGGGCACAATCCGTTGAAGAGAATATCACAAGCTTGAGCATTGTATTGCAACATCTTCAACTCATCCGCGGTAGCTTCACGGTTTGGTTCTTTCCCATCAAAGAAGTCACCTTGCAAACCAACACACACAATAGCCCAAACGGCGGGGTTATGTCCAAGAATATGCATTTTCATTTTATGCTTCCAACTAGCAAAATTAGTACCATCAAAGTAAGGACCTCTACGGTGATAATTTCCCTCGCTAGACGCCATACTCTCCTAGGTTGTGAAACCAAGGCTATGACCACCAAAAGCTATGGAGATCAAAGCAAATGGAGACCAAAGCTCTGATACCACTTGTAGGATCGAAAGTATGTCTAGAGGGGGGGGTGATTAGACTACTTGACCAAATAAAAACTTAACCTTTTCCCAATTTTAGTTCTTGGCAGATTTTAGCTATTGTAGGACAAGTCAAGTAATCATCACACAATTCAAGCAAGCATGCAAAGAGTATATTGGCAGCGGAAAGTAAAGCATGCAACTTGCAAGAATGTAAAGGGAAGGGTTTGGAGAATTCAAACGCAATTGGAGATACGGATGTTTTTCCCGTGGTTCGGATAGGTGGTGCTATCCTACATCCACGTTGATGGAGACTTCAACCCACAAAGGGTAAGGGTTGCGCGAGTCCACAGAGGGCTCCACCCACGAAGGGTCCACGAAGAAGCAACCACCCACAAAGGGTCCACGAAGTAGCAACCTTTCTATCCCACCATGGCCATCGCCCACGAAGGACTTGCCTCACTAGCGGTAGATCTTCACGAAGTAGGCGATCTCCTTGCCCTTACAAACTCCTTGGTTCAACTCCACAATCTTGTCGGAGGCTCCCAAGTGACACCTAGCCAATCTAGGAGACACCACTCTCCAAGAAGTAACAAATGGTGTGTATGTAATGAACTCCTTGCTCTTGTGCTTCAAATGATAGTCTCCCCAACACTCAACTCTCTCTCATAGGATTTGGATTTTGTGGAAAGAAGATTTGAGTGGAAAGCAACTTGGGGAAGGCTAGAGATCAAGATTCATATGGTAGGAATGGAATATCTTGGTCTCAACACATGAGTAGGTGGTTCTCTCTCAGAACATATGAGTTGGAATTGTGTATGTGTTCTGATGGCTCTCTCCACGAATGAAGAGGAGGTGGAGGGGTATATATAGCCTCCACACAAAATCCAACCGTTACACACAGTTTTCCAATCTCGGTGGGACCGAATCAACAAACTCGGTCGGACCGAAAAGGTAAACCTAGTGACCGTTAGAGATTTTCGGTGGGACTGACATGCAACTCGGTAGGACCGATATGGTTAGGGTTTGGGCATAACGTAATCTCGGTGAGACCGATTACACAAACTCGGTGAGACCGATTTTGGTAATTAGCTAACCAGAGAGTTGGTCAGGCAAACTCGGTGGGACCGATTTGCTCTTTCGGTGAGACCGAAAAGTTACAAAAAGGAAACACTGAATTTACATTGCAATCTCGGTGGGACCGATTCGCTCTTTCGGTGAGACCGAAAAGTTACGAAAGGGAAACAGAGAGTTTGCAATCCCATCTCGGTGAGACCGAGATCCCTATCGGTAGAACCGAATTGCTAGGGTTTGGCAGTGGCTTATGACAAGTGAAACTCGGTGGCGCCGGATAGAAAGAATCGGTAGGACCGAGTTTGGCTTTGGGTTTAGGTCATATGTGGATATGGGAAAGTAGTTGAGGGTTTTGGAGCATATCACTAAGCACATGAAGCAAGAGGCTCATTAAGCAACACCTCATCCCTCCTTGATAGTATTGGCTTTTCCTAAGGACTCAATGTGATCTTGGATCACTAAAATATAAAATGAAGAGTCTTGAGCTTTTGAGCTTGAGCCAATCCTTTGTCCTTAGCATTTTGAGGGTTCCACTTTCACATCCATGCCATGCCAATCATTGAGCTTTCCTTAAATAGTCATCTTGGAATAGCATTAGCTCAATGAGCTATATGTTGTTATGAATTACCAAAACCACCTAGGGATAGTTGCACTTTCATAGAGGCATACTAGTGACACTTTGTTTGTCTATGTATTCACACATGTATTATGTTTCCGGTTAATACAATTCTAGCATGAATAATAAACATTTATCATGATATAAGGAAATAAATAATAACTTTATAATTGCCTCTAGGGCATATTTCCTTCAGTCAGGACTCCTCTTGGTGGTGCAGGCGAGTGTCTGAGTGAAAAGCTCCGCGGTTCTGGCACCGGCGCCTGCGATGCCCTTGAGTGCCGCTTGCTTCTTGAAGACAGCGTCGTGGATCTCGTCCTTGTGCCAGGTCTCAAGGTGGAAACCTTTGTCTATTCTCAGACTCGGCAGCGGCGACGCTTCACGCCGTCACCCTCTTGGGGGCTTTGTCATTGAGCTCAGGGGTCGTTGTTCGTGCCTCAGCGAGGTGTTAGGCTTGTTCTAAGCTCATGGTGTATCTTTAGATCTACTTTGTAAGGGGACCTCACCACCATATTGTATCGTTCGGTCGTGTACATTGGTTCGTTGCTTTATATATAAAGCGGGGCGAAAGCCTGTTTCGAGAGAGACGTCGACAAAGCTGGTGCTAGAGCCGCCGGCCTCGTTGTCATTGACAACCAGGCGCACGTCCGGCTCGTCCTCGTCCTCCTTCTTGAGCTCGTCGAAGAGCTTTCCGATCTCCGCCTTTCGCCGACGGAGGATGTGGCGGTTCTCCTCCACCTCGTGCTCCGACTTGAAGGACTCGAGGAGGGGTCTGCTGCTCCGCCAACTCCGCCTGGGCACCCTTGAACTCCGCCATGGCGTTGGCCATGTCGAAACCTGCAGGCATTAGATTTGCCGCTGCCTCCTCCTTCGGCCTCCCTCGGACGCCTCCTCCTCCAGCAGCTCCAGTTCCTCCGCCTCCATGGCAGCGTTGTCCTTCTCCATGCCATCATCCTCCTCATCCGACTTAGCCTCATCCTCCTCCCGCTTTAGTTCAGACAAATCTGAAGGCAGGCAGACAGCAACACGAGCAACGCGTCTAGCCCGGATCTCCTCCTCGAGCTGCAACCGGCGTTCCGTCGTCAACATGGCGTTGGTGGTGATCCTCTGTCGGGCCATGGCTAGTGGCTACGGCGAGTGGATGGAAGCTGATGACGCAGGTGGGAGGAAAATGGAAGAAATGGTGGCTAGGGTTGGGCTGCCACTATCCGGCTTAAATAGATGGACTTGCACCCTTGGGCTGCACGCTGGAGCGGCGACACGAATGCTTCCACACCAAGAACCGGAGGAGGTGTCCATCGGAATGACAATCTCTACGTGTGAGCGCGTGGGCCCTCACTGCCGGACACTCCGGGCGTTTGGGCCGGATTTTTAAGCGACACGATTGGGTGCGGTTTTGGTCTCCCGGAGTTTGGGGCGGGTGTTGGGTCCGGTCGTAGATGTTCTTACTCCCTCCACTCCATAATGTAGTGCTTCCTCTATCCCCGTGCTTCAACTTTGACCGTAAATTTAACTACCAAGACCGATTGCAGCGGGAGCAAAAATTATATCAGTGAATTCGTATTCGAAAGAAGTTTTCAATTATATAATTTTTTCTCCCGTCGCAGTTGGTTTCGTTGGTTAAATTTATGATCAAAATTGGACCTCGGAAAACACGGGCGCACTATATTTTGGAATGAAGGGAGTATTAGGCAAACCGAGTAGTAGACCGTGGAGCAATGCGTGTTGTTGGCACGTCGTTTGTTTATTACTGTTAGTGATTCAAGAATGGCCGGTGGCAAGAGAATGATCAGGACGACGCCGTACTTCATTATCAGAATAAACACGGCAAGGGCGACCTGCTGGTGCGAGGCTAGATTAGAGAGCGATCCGCATGCGAGGCATCCCGTCAGTCAGGCCAGCCGAACCCGGGCTGGTTGCCACCATCCCAATCAAACAGCACCGTGCAAAAGGGTGTGGCCGTACGTGGCTTTGTGCCTTGTGCGTCGCATCTTTCTTTTGCCAGATTATATTCCTGTTGCTAGTTTATGTTGAGCATCTATCCATGCATGCATGCATGCTGACCTAATTAATGGGCGCACTGCAGCCTGCCTGCCTCCGGGGAGTTCGTTCGCTCCATCTTGACCGTAGACTTGAATGTGGTACTATGTGGTAGGAAGACCCAAGACCGGAGCGGAGAAGATCGAGGATACAATGCTGTGCGTTCACTGCTTCAGCTGCGCCGCTTCTTCATGCATCGGCACGTTCCCTAGACAAGCCTGCTGGCCGCATCCACGCCGGCATTGCTCGCTAGGGACTAGGGAGGGAGGCACACCACGTGACATTATATACCGGCGTTTGAATTGAATTCAATTGAATTGCGGCCCATGACCGACTGACTGACCCCTCTTGTGTTCTTACCTGGGGTCCCAGCGCCAACGCCATCGCCACTGCAAGCAAGCTGCCAGCCAGCATCCTCACCACACGCCAAGCTGACTGACGTACTATATGCCGAACGTGCTCTTGCTGACGCTAAATAATGTATGCAGGCCCGTTCCATTCCATCCGGTTCAATTCATCTTGGTGCACCACCGATCTCCATTTTGCTCCGTCATTCATCATCGAGTGAGTGAGTGAGTGAGCTAGGGCATGCAATGCAATGATTCGGCTCTCATTATGGTCGGGAAGTATGTATGGCCATTTGCTATAGTAGACTAGGCTTTTGGTAACTACTTTGTTCATGGCCGATCGAGAAAACAATAATGGAGGCACCAAAGTGCGTAGGAAAGAAAGGCGTCTTTCGGGCGCTTGTGGGATGAGGATAAAAGCCAGGGGCTGAAGCAAATCGACGGCTTTCTACACAGATTGATTCCCTCTGTTGGCCATTTTGCATTGCCTTTTGTTTTACTTAAGCTCAATGCTCCAGCAGCAACTTGTGCATCAAGCACATGCCATGCCACCCACAGTGCCACTGCGCATAGTAGCATATCGAAATTTCCTAGACAGGTACCAAGTGTTTTTTTTCTTCTAAAATTGGTTTATTGGCTCTGATCTTGTGCTTATCAGACCAAAGTAAAAGCTTGGGCGCTTCCTCGAAACAGAAAATGAAGAGGGTCTAGTTAGTTGTACAGGCAGCCCAGCCGTACAAGAGTGAAAACTCTTTTATTTTACTGCTTGCTGCAGTGCTTTGCGCCGTTCCAAGCTGATTGTGTTTCCACTGCCCTTCCTTCCCTGTGGGCCCTCACCCAGTCAGTACAGGAGGGGTGTGGGGTCCTGCCATGCGGGCCCTTGCCCCGTCAGAACCAAGGAGGACCACACTTACGTACTGCACGTAAATGAATCTTTTTTTTAGGATCAACGTATCTTTATTTAACCGTAGCCAGGAATCTCATCTGAGATAATCTGGAGGATAGACTCCGGTGGTACATTCCACCACACATTACAATACTCATCTCCTAAACCAACTTTCGCAAGCTTATCAGCAGCGCCATTTGCTTCTCTCCTTGCCCAAGATATTTTGACCTGCATAAACTGGGTTAGCATGCGCTTAATCTCCTGGATGCTCGGACCCAAGGGCGAGAGATCTTGGTCATTCTTGTTGATCGCTGCCACCACCCCAAGGTTGTCCAGCTCTACATGTAGCCGTTGCACATTTGCTTCGATTGCTAGCTGGATCGCTCGCCGGCAAGCCACCACCTCCGCCTGCTCCGCGCACGTCGCATGGTCGACGAAGAGGCAAGCCGCACCCATAAAACCTCCCTCATGGTTTCTCAAGACCACCCCCGCTCCACCCTGACCTCGACTTTTGGAAAACGCCCCATCAGCATTTACCTTTACCCATCCCTCGTCCGGCGCTTCCCACCTCGCACGCACTATAGGGTGGCGCTCAGTAGTTTGTTTCTCATGAACTTGTTGCCATTCTTCAACTAGCCTCATCACCCGCTTCATTATTTCATGTGGTTCCTCAATCCGTTTGCCATCCCGGGCCTCATTACGAGCTAGCCAAAGCGCGTATACCGCCTGTATCATAACAGCTCGCTCCTCCTCTCCTGCATGCTCGAACCACTCAAGAAGCCATCTTGCAACTGCCCTCTGGGAATCAAGCTGACACGGTGGGATCGCCACCGCAATTCCCTTTTCCAATTGCAGTTTTTTCCAAAAAAAACAGCCGAGTGAGGACATCCCCAGAATCTATGATAAATTGTCTCATCCCTTCCACATGCCGTGCAAACAACTCCCGCTTTGATTTTACGTCGTTGTAGTTCATGCCCAACAGCCAAACCATTGCGGAGCAAACGCCACATGTGAATCTTTGCCTTTCCCGGAGCCGACGTGTCCCGCACAGCCATCCAGCTCTTGTGTTGATTTACTGTTGAGGAGGATCCCTGTCCGCCTGATCTAGCCCGATTCTGAGAGATTCGCAGGTGATACGCTGAACGTACTGTAAAATGTCCATCCTTGGTAAAGTTCCACGCTAGATAATCCTCCACGTTCTCTCCGCCAATATTGATCTGCTTTATATCCGCTGCATCTTGAGGGGAGAACATGGAGTCCAGCAGTTGTTCATTCCATCTCAAACCCGACTGATCAAACAGGTGACAAACCTTGGAAACTCCCGCAACATACTCAGCACCCAGTGGTGTTAAGCTGCCATTCCGCGGTATCCACTGGTCATGGTGGATATTTATCCTGGAGCCGTCTCCCACCCGCCAGACCAGGCCCGCTCGAAGCAAATCCCGACCATGAAGAATGCTCCTAAAAGTGTAGGAGCCGCCATCAGGACAAGTTGCACTCATAATCCCTCCCTCACTGAAATATCTTGCCTTCAAGACCTTTGCACAAAGCGATGAGGGAGCTCTAAGGATCCGCCAAGCTTGCTTCGCAAGTAGAGCTTCGTTAAATGCCTCGGCATCTCTAAACCCCATGCCACCCTCTTTCTTTGCTGCACACATTTTGTCCCAAGAGATCCAATGTACTTTACGCTCACCATTAACTGCCCCCCACCAGAATTTTGAAGAGATAGAAGTCAGGTTCCGACACATCTTCTTTGAGAGGAGAAAACAACTCATGGTAAACGTTGGAGTAGATTGGAGCCCCGATTTGACAAGTACTTCTCGTGCTTTCTTAGACAATCCCTGCCCCTTCCAACATGTAACTTTTTTCTTTGAGCTCTCCACAACATATTGAAATGATCCATCCTTTGCCCTCCCAACGACCGTTGGGAGACCCAAATATCGCTCACTCAATGCCTCAGACCCGATCCCAATGGTCTCCTTTAGGGAGTCCTTGAGCTCCTGCTGACATCCATTGCCAAAGAAAACCGAAGATTTTTGTAGATTCACTTTCTGACCTGAAGCCTCCTCGTAGACACCCAAGATCTCCTTCAGCGCTTGAAAATTATCGACAGAGCCCTGAAGGAAGACAATACTATCGTCAGCAAATAGGAGATGTGTTATCTGGGGGCCAGTGTACCCAAATGACACTCCTTTAATTTGATGATCTTCTTGGGCTTTCTTTAGTAGCGCAGAAAAACCTTCGACACAAAACAAGAACAGATACGGGGACAACGGATCCCCCTGCCGCAATCCACGTGATGGAGTGAACATCCTGGATAAGCCCCCATTCAATTTCACCACAAAATTGGTAGACGTCACACACCTCATTATCATGGAAATCCAAGCATTGTCAAAACCAAAGCGTGCTAGCATTTGTTGAAGGAAAATCCACTCAACCCTGTCATATGCCTTCATCATATCCAATTTTACTGCACATAAAGGTTTCTTCCTCCTCCTCTTTCTGATAGCATGCACACACTCATAGGCCACAAAAACATTATCAGTGGTTAACTTGCCCGGTACAAACGCACTTTGTTCCTCAAAGATCAGAATAGGGAGAAAAACCTTTAGCCTATTTGCTAACACCTTAGATGCTATCTTGTATAAAACATTGCAGAGGCTAATGGGGCGGAATTGCGATAGTAACTCCGGTGAGTTTACTTTCGGTATCATTACAATAACAGTCGCATTAAAAGCATTCGGTGCTGCCACTCCCGCAAGAAAATCACGGACAACTCTGCACACCTCATCCTTCACCAACGACCAGTGTCGTTGGTAGAATAAAGCAGGTAGCCCATCCGGACCCGGAGCTTTAGTTGGACCCATCTGGAACAGCGCCGTCTCAATCTCCTCGTCCATGATTGGTGCCACAAGTTTTTGGTTCATGCTCTCAGAGACTATCGACGGGATATTTTCCAACAAAGCCTGAGCACCTACCGATCCTTCAGATGTGAATAACGTCTCATAGAACATCGCTGCCATCTCTCTCATCTCTTCATCAACTGTGCACCTCGAGCCATCCTCCCGGACTAGCGCTCGGACTGTGTTCTTCCTTTTCCTGTGAGAAGCCCTTGCCTGAAAATACTTTGTGTTCATATCTCCTGCCGCTAGCCAATCCACACATGATCTTTGCCGTTGCATCACCTCCTCCCTAGCATAAACCTCCTGGAGTTGTTCTTCAATATCTCTAATTTCCGTGGAGTATCCGGTCCGTAGTGATCTGAATTTAGCATCATTTAGCTGCACTTTCAGTTGCTTTATCTGGTTTCGGATGGATCCAAAGACAACTCTTCCCCACTCTTGCATGCTCATTGTCAACTTTCTCAGTTTACGACACGTCTCAGAAAGGCCAGTGCCTCCTGTATCCGCTTCCGCCCATTTTTCAGCAATCATCTGCTCATACCTCTCATGACGTGTCCACGCTTCTTCATACCTGAATTGCCTCGTGCCACTACGTTCCCGATCTGGAGCTGTCTCCAGAACATGCGCAAGCAATGCAACATGATCAGATTCCTCCGTAACAATATGTTGGACATGCGTTTCCGGAAACATGGCAAGAAAATCATCATTACATGTGCATCGATCCAGCCGGACTTGTATATTGTCGAGCCCCTGTCTTCTGTTATCCCACGTGTAAGGATACCTGGAGAAGCCTAGGTCAGCAAGGCTGCAGTCGGCCAAGCAATCACAGAAATCTTCCATTTGCATGAAACTCCTAGGATTTCCACCCCTTTGTTCAGGTCGCAATAAGGCTTCATTGAAATCCCCTAGACATAGCCATGGTAGATCGTCTTGTCTTCTCAGGTATCTAATTGCATCCCAGGACTTCTTTCTTTGCTCAACGTCGGGATCGCCGTAGAATCCAGTGATTCTAATGGTCTTCCCTTCCCATATCACCTCAGCATCGACAAAATATTGGCTCCATGGCCTGACAGTAACTTGGAGATGATCTCTCCACCACATAGCCAAGCCCCCGCTCTTCCCCCGACAGTCAACCGCCACTCCACATCTAAAGCCCAAACTCCATTTCAGTTTTTCCATAGCTCTTGCCTTCTTCTTCGTTTCACTCAAGAAAACCACCGCTGGGTTGTGGGACCTAATCAGGTCGCGGAGTTCGCCCACTGTCGAGTCCAACCCCAGTCCTCGACAGTTCCAGGCTAAGACGATCATTGCTCCCGGTGGCCCCGTCCCTCAGGGTCCGCCACTTTATCCACGTTCTCTGAGATGCGCTCAAATACTGTCGACGTCTTACGTTGCGTATCACGAATGAAAGCATCCGGTCCATCTACTCTTTCTCCATCTCCCTTTGCCACCCAAACTTGCCTTGGCCCGCGCTTCCTGCTATCATAGTTGGTTCTGTCACGCTGGCCCTCATGGAGATCATAATCATGGTTTTGTCTGGGTTTCCGGACATAGTACCCTCTTCGTCTCCTAAACTGTCCCTGCACTCTATGCCCCTCCTGTACCTCATCCTTCTCATAGTTCTGATTATAGCGACCTCCAGGTGTGGCCTGAACCGCGTCCTTGCCCTTCCTTTCCCATGGGATGTCCCTAGCAAAACGCCTATCTCTCTCTTGACTAGATTCGAACAGTTTTTCTCTCAGATCCCGCTCCCTTCTTCTCTCCAGCCCCTCTCTCAGATCATACTCTCTTCCACCTGCCCCCCTCATGCTATCCCGTCTCGGGCTGTTAAACTCACCATCACGATGCTTACTCTGCCCACCAGTGCGGTTTTCAGCAGACTGAGAGAACTGAGAACTTAAATTTCTCTTTGTTGGCAAGTCCCTCACGCGAACATGATCATCCTTGTTCCTAGGTCTACCTCCTTCTTCATGCACCGATTGGTTCCTGCTATCGCTACTGCTGGCTGCTCCCCCGGCAGAAGTGTCTTTGCTTGTGTTTCTTCCAGGGGAAGCACGCAGCCACCCTCCCCATTGCGACGATGAGTCAACTGGGGGCTCACAAAACCCTGACTTATGCACAAGCCGGCCACAATCGAAGCGGAAGTGTGGAATTTTCTCGTAGTAAAAATCGAACCAGGTGCCTACCTTCTCCTCCTTTGATTTCTTCAGGTGGAAACCCCTAACCAGGGGTTCATACACGTCAATCTTAGCTCTGACTCGAAGCTGATTCCCCCTTGCAATGCCATCCTTATCCATGTCAACCTTCACCACTTCACCAATCCAGTTTCCCAAAGCTTTCCCAAAAACAGCTGTCCTCTTATCTGGTGGCAGATCCACCACTTTTACCCACATATCTACCTTGTTGAAAACCATCTCTGGTGGTCTCGTCTTCCCTTCATACTCCTTCATAATTAGCACACTGAAGTCGAATTGCCAAGGCCCATTGTTCATCACGTGCTTGTAATCCCCTTCACTACCAAAGTGCACCACAAAAATATTAGAGCCCATATCTCTGAATTGAGCTTCACGATGCAAACCCCACGCCCTTGTCATAGCCCTCTCTAGGCCAGTCTTGTTCACTGGGCGCCTGGTGCACGCCTTACAGACCGCCGACCATCTAGAGCTTTTTGGCAACTCTGACTCCGGATCTTCAAAGACGAAACCCTCAGCTTCCTTCTCCATGAGAACCATCCCTCCCAATCTTGCAGACAAACTCGACGTTGGGTCCGGGGTCTTGCTCTCCAGCGGAGATTTCGAATCCTCCCTGGATCCTGACGCACCCTTCTGTCGCGCCACCGGCGTTGCCGCCGTCGCCGTCTTCGGGGTTGCCGGTTGGTTCCTGTTCCCGTCCCTGATGCCGCCGCCGCCCTAGGCGTTTTCATGTCGTTTTTTGCAGCCGCCGTCGACTTGCCATCCCCCGTTCCCGCCATGAGCCACAGCCCACAGCGAGAGCTCCGATCGTAGCCTGCGTCTAGGGTTGCGCCGTCGCCCCCCTCTTCGCCGCCAGATGCCAAAACCACCCCCGATGAGCAAAACCCTAACCCTAGCGTAGGATGCGCAATCGCCTCGCGATCGCCCCTCCTATCGCCTTAGTGTTTTCTCTCGTGGTGGACCCGTATGACATTTATATCATTGCTGAATCGTAGCACGTAAATGAATCTTGTAGTGTTCTGTTTAGCATGTTATTATTTTCACCCCGGTTACCAAGACTGTAAAGATCCGGTCGTGGGGAGACCGATCCTCCCGTTTTATACTACTGAATTGTAGCAGTGCATTGACCATTTGTTACTGCTGCTCCCGCAACGCGCCAACCAACAGTCAGACCACCACAACCCCGGCAGCACCGGTAACACTATAATTACCGCGTGCAGTGTTCTACTACCAGGGGTTGTTTAGGTAAATTTATAAAGTACTAATATTTTTTTTGAGATTTATAAAGTACTAATATGTTATTAATCCTGCCGTTGTTGGTGGCGGGGTTACTGACTGACGCGCCTCTGATTGAGACTGATGCGAAAAGACATCCCGGCGATGTTGTCTGCAGCGGTGAGGGTTAAAATATCACTAGCAGGCTAGCAGCGTGATTAGTGTACGGACAGACGGGGTGCCCGCCCTATGATACTGTTGTGTACGAACATTGACCCATTTCGCAACATTTTCACGAGCTGAGGTACGACGTGTGTGACGATGTCGTACAATATTTCAGGCTTTGGAAATTTTGATTGATACACAGATTGAACAGTTTTTTGTAGGCTCTGTGTAGGATGGTCGTGTCTGGTTGTCCCCTACAGATCGATCGTGGTAGTGCTAGACGGTGTTCACAGCGAACTCCAACGGACCGACCTAAATGGACGACATTTTTATCCGTATTTTGTCCATTTGGATCGGCTGCACGCCCGCCGTCCGTCCTCTTTTAGTTTTGGATTGGCAGTGCGCTCAACGGGCCGATTCATTTTCATGACCGCGCGTATTTAACATCGTGCCGTCGCCCTGGTTTTGGCGCTCCAGCGCGCGGGAGAAAGCGGCCTAGCGCGCGCAGATTTTGGCGCTCCAGCGCGCGGGAAGGTTGGCGCGCGCGTCGCGGCCAGCGCTCGCTATAAAGAAGGCGCTCCCTCCACACTCTGTTGGCCGCCCACTCTCCCCGCCTCTGCGCCACCATGTCGATCCGCCGTCTGGGCGCTTCGGATTTTCAAGGAGTCCGCGGGCGCCGCTCCGGTGCCTTCTCCGTCGAGATCTGGTTTCGCGAGAAACGTCTCGTCTTCGGCACCTTCGACACCGCAGAGGAGGCGGCCCGCGTGCACGACGCGGCGGCGTGGCGCCTCCTGAGGCCTCGTCGGGATATGAATTTTTCCAACGTGTCGAGCTAGCGGGCGCAGGATCTGGTGCCTCTCCCGCGGCTTTTTACCGACGAGGATCGTCGTGTCCACCGGAGGCGGCAGCGTCGCCTCGCCATCGCAGAGAAGGACGTGGAAGCTTTGGTGGTGTGGCGCGGAGGCTACCCGCGGGACATAGTCGACGAGCGCCAGTTCTACGAGCAATTGAGATCGGAGAGGGACGCGAGGAGAAGGGAGCGAGCCGCCTATCGGGAGGACAAGCGTTCGCGGAAGCAGGCAGCTCAATTGAAACTGAAGCTACGAGAAACGGCGGGTTGGGACTTTGAAGACGAGGCGTATGCTGACGCCTACATCCAGACATCGGAGGAGGACATTACCGAGTCAGAGTCAGAAATCGACGAGTGGTAGTCTTTTTTTTTTATCTGTGTACGCTAGAATTATCTAGGTATCCATTTTTATCTGACAAATGGCCGGCGGCGTCGGCGACGTAGTAGGCGGGGGAGGGTGTGAATTCAATGTGCCACCGACCAGCGGGCTCGATGAGGAAAGAGGGCAAGCGCGCGCGCATCCGTCTTGCATCCGTGCCGACGCAAATCAGACTCAAAAATGAATCGGGAATGGGTCGGCGGGCAGACGAAAGCGGACACGCGTCATTTGGGTTGGCACGTTGGGCCAGCTTTTTTATCCGCGCCGACCCAAACTGACGGCCGCCGATGAAATGGATCGTCCCATTGGAGTTGCTCTTATTAACAGGTGTTTGAAGCGCGTTCGCATGCTGATCGTGATGGAAGCTGAGCTTAAACAATTGGTAGTTTAGTACCGTTGCTAGTACTGTACAAAAAGATTAGGCACTTGAGCAACATCTGTACTACATACTGTACACAATAATAATCAAGTAAGGGTGCAAGATTTGTTGTACCCTGCCCTGTTTGTATTGTAGGCTCCTTGGCTAAAGCTCCCGTACAGGTACAGGTACAGTAGTAAGCACCGGCTGGCTAATCACTTTTACTCCAAAGGGAGCTTTTCAGACGAGGCCATGTCGCTAATCACACGGTGCGTGCATGCATGCGTGCGTCCGACCGGATCCAATGCCACACCACCACCATGGGAACCCTTCACGGCTTCCTTCTCACACGGGTGCGCGCGGCCGCTCGCACGCACCGAAAGTTGAAAGGTCCATGCCATCACGGCCCCACCGGTCGGTGAGCAGCTCGCACGTGGGCGCGGGTGCGGGCTGACACGGACGGGACGTGACGCGTCCTGGGGCCCGATCCTGGTGGGGGAAATTACAAACCGCACGCACGCACCATTTGAGAAGAAGATTGGGTTTGGCACGCGCACGTCCGAGGCGTGAACGGCGGCCATAATGCTATCTTAACCTTAAGAACAAAACAAAGAGCATGCCCGGTATTCAACCCGTAGAGCGACTTAGAGAGGTGGCAGACGTGTTGCGGGCACTCGGGGTCGACAAAGTCGGGAGGCTAGAGGCAATAGACCTCTTCGTCGAGCATGCCTTGAAGGAAGGTGTTGGAGACGTTGAGTTGATGCACGGGCCAGCCACGCGGCGTGGCGAGAGTGAGCACCGTGCGGATCGTGGCTTGCTTGACGACTGGCGAGAACGTCTCACCGTAATCGATGCCGACACATTGCCGAAACCCGTTCACGGCCCATCTTGCCTTGTAGCGCTCCAGCGAGCCGTCGGTGTGCAGCTTGTACTTGACGAGCCACTTGCCAGTGAAGAGGTTGGCGTCGGGAGGGCGGGGAACCAGCTCCCAGATCCTTTTGCGGACGAGAGTATTGTGCTCAACGCGCATGGCAGCGAGCCTGCATGTTGTCATCACTCTGATGAAACAGTTCACATCACGTACCAAACTATTGTAACCTACTCCATCCGTCCCAAAATATAAGAACATTTTTAACACTACACTAGTGTTAAAAACGTTCTTATATTTTGAGACAGAGGGAGTACGTACTTATCATAATAACGTTGGACTCTTTTCTGCGTTGAGGAAACATGGTTCGATGTGATGTTCGTCTACTTGAACCTTTGTATTTTAGGATTTGACATTGCTAAGCATATCAATATATTGCACCCACCGCTAAACCGATGTCATATCTTTCACAAAAATACAGGCTACTGCTCATCAACACAACCGTTTCTTGTTTTGGAAATTTTATTTATACTCATCAAACATACATAAAATTATTGCTAGGACCCACATTCCAGTAGGGCTGGCTCCGCCTGTCGTCCGCTCGCCCGGAGCCCGGAGCAATGTAGGAATAGAGTACCCCGGAAAACGGCAAAAGCCGCAGCGTGCTCGGCTGGGCGGCGGACGGACGGCCTCTTCCCATTCCCACCAAAGAAAACAAACACCGCAGTGCACTAGTGCCAGCCGCGGCCTCGCAGCTAATTTTTTTAAATAATACACTTTTTAAAATAAATTTAAGAAATATTACGCCATTTTGATTTTTTTCAAAAATAATACAGCTTCGGCGTGTGGGAAGCCGATAAGGCCCAATCGGCCTGCGAGAAGCCGAGTAGGGCCGAGTCGGCCGCGGCTATGCCGATTAGTGGCTGCTGGGCCACCTGACGCACGGCCAGTCGGCCGGTCCGCATGCAATCGGCCATGGTGACGCCGAGAGGCCAGTCTATCGGCTTCGGCGAAGCCGATAAGTGTGCATGCAAGTTCAAACGCACATAGAGTGCATGCATTCGTTACGTACAAAAGCTAGGCAGCTAGCTATACTGATCAAGATCAACCAACAGCTAGCTAGCTACACACACGTACGTACGCTCGGATGGGAGTCCCAAGTCAGCTGAGTGCTCCAGTTTGCAATATATTAGAGCAACTCAAACACGCCGACCCATTCCATTTATGTTTGGGTCACGGCGAACAAAAAAGACCGTCAAACGCGCCGATTCAAACAGACGTGCATCCATTTTTCGTCCATCTACCGCTGCCCATTTGTCGGTGCCTCTGCCAGTAGCTGGTGCCGACACACCTTCCCCCAACGTCGTCACCTCATCGCCCCCACCACTATCTCGCCGTACTGGCACCGAAGCTTCCCAACACCGCCACGAGCTGGAAGCCGCCTTGCCGCCCCCGGCCAGCTCCTTCGTACTGACGCTGGCACGCTCGTCAGACTCCGGCACGCTCGCCGGGCGTCTCCAGCCCAGCCACCTGGTCCAAGGGAGGCGATAACTATTTCGAGTGCAAAGAGGACGCCCTTGAAAAGATTGGCTTCCCATCTTACCAGAAATGCACTGCAACCATCTGAATGCTTGCATACGGAATGCCCGGTGATCTCATTGAGGAGTATGTCCGTATGAGCGAGTCTACATGCCTATAGTCCATGTACAGGTTCTGCAGGGTTGTGATTGATGTATTTGGCCCGACTACTTGAGAGAGTCGACTCCGCAAGATACAATTTAGTTTTTATTCGGCAGAGCTGTGATAGATGTGTCTTTTTTTCACATGCATTTGAGACAGTTTATTTTTTATTCGGCTTGTAAAATTATGCTTAATTTATTTGATTGTAAAACTATGCTTTATTTGATTGTGAAACTATGACATTTTTTATATGTCTGCTTGTTAAATAATGCAAAACATATGCATATTTGTTGAAAAAAGACGGCCGACTGGACATGCCGGTATATATGGGTCGGCGTGTTAAACGCACTGCCAACCTAAATGTTAAATAGGTCGGACGCCGAGCGGAAGGTCGAGCGTACATCGAGTTGCTTTTACTAGTGAGCAGTGTCATCTTGGGTGCAATGACAAGCAATCAGCTTGAAACTTGCTAGTGTACGTGAGCGACTCCGCTTGCAACTACATTTGCACTGCCTAGCTTTGTGAACGTACACATTTGCATGCATATAGCTACTTAGGGCATCTTCGATGGTTGTAAAATAGTTGTTAGTAGACTTTGCCGCATAGCATTTTTGATGATGTGTCATACAATAAATAAAGAAAGAGAGGAAGGTTGTATGTACATGAACCAACACCCATTGCATAAGCTCCAATGTAGAATGAGAGAGCGTCCCATTTATTATCTCATATTTTATTGGGCAAACTAGATACAACCCATTAGAACTGTTGTATATTAAAATGTTGGTTGATGACATAACATATTTTATCAACAAGTTAACATACAAACTATTGAAGATGTTATTATTGGCTTTGTCGTGGCCGACTGCATGCAGGCCTGGCCAACTGACCATGTGTCGGGTGGCGTAGCCACTAATCGGCTTAGCCGTGGCCGAGTGGGCCTTACTCAGCTTCGCGCAGGCCGACTGCGCCCTATCGTCTTGCCCGTGGCCGACAGAAGCCAATCGGCTTCCTGCAAGCCGAAGCTGTATTATTTTTGAAAAAAAATCAAAATGACGAAATATTTCTCAAATTTATTTAGGAAAGTGTATTATTTCAAAAAAATTAAGCGGCCTCGCAGTCGTTCCACTGCCCATTTGTTGCAAACCTCATGCCAATTCCAGCGCACGACCAAACAGACATTTATTTGGTTCGGATTCTGTTCGTTTTGGTAGGGTAAGAGCAACTCCAATGAGATGACCCATTTTATTCGCGACCATCTATTTGGGTTAACGACACGGACATAAAAAGCGGCCCAACGCGTCGACCCAAATGGACGTGCGTCTGTTTTTCGTCCGTGGACGACTCATTTCCGGCCCATTTTTGAGTCGGATTTACGTCGGTGTGGACACGCGACGGACGCACGCGCGCTCGCCTACTCCTGTCCCCGGGCCGCTGGTCTGTGGCACATTGGCCTCCCGTCTCACCCCCCGGCCAACACCCGCCTCCTCCGTCGCCGACACCGCCGCCCATTTTTTTCGGTGACTCTTCCAGCTACCGCCGCCTCCACATCCACCCAGCAACGCCGCCCCTTCCCTCTGTCGCCCTCCGCCGCCGTTTTGCCGCCGGGGAGCAAACTGCTTCACACCGCCGCTTCCCCCACCGCACAGCCGCCCGTGACTAAGAAGCCGCCTCGCCGCCCTGCCACATCGGACCAGCATGCTCGTCGGACACTGGCAGGGCAGCTAGCTGGTCTGTGGGCGCCGTGACTCCCCTCGCCGGCCGTCTCCTTCGTCGACGCCTGCAAGCTGCTCGACAGTTTGCCAAGGTACGAAATGGACTCCCCCGATGAGTTCTTTTTCCACAATTTCCTTTGCGACTCCGATGATTCGTCGTCCGACGACGAGGAGGAGATATTGGCTGCCGTGTTGGTCCATCACCACCTCAACAGCCAACGGCCATTGTTCTGTGGCTCCATTCCGGGCCACCTTTCAGCGTTGAATTGCAACCGAGAGAGCGGGCATTTCCTTCTCTGGAAGGACTAATTTGATACAACAAATCCGTTGTTCAAACATCACAAATTCCGCCGGCGATTCCCTATGAGTAGGCATGTTTTCAACCGTATTAGAGAGGGACTGGTCGTTTATGATGACTATTTCGAGTGCAACAAAGATGCCGTCGGCAAGATTGGTTTCTTCTCTTATCAGAAATGCACTGCCGCCATCCGAATGCTTGCATACGGAGTGCCCGATGATCTCATTGACGAGTACGTCCGTATGAGCGAGTCTACATACCTAGAGTCCCTGTATAAGTTCTGCAAGGCTATTATTGCTGTGTTTGGCCGTGAGTACTTGAGAGAACCGACAGTTGAAGATACAGCCCGTTTGTTGGCAATGAATGCCAGCAGGGGCTTCCCGGGGATGCTTGGTAGCATAGACTGCATGCATTGGGAGTGGAAGAACTGCCCTTCTGCTTGGCAAGGGCAGTATAAGGGACATGTCAGGGCTTGCACTGTCATACTAGAGGCCGTGGCGTCTCAAGATCTCTGGATCTGGCATTCTTTCTTTGGCATGGCTGGATCACACAATGATATCAACGTGCTTCAGCGCTCGTCGGTGTTTGCTAGGCTTGTCGAAGGCAACAACCCACCGGTGAACTTTACTGTCAACGGCCACAACTACGACGAAGGGTACTATCTGGGTGACGGTATCTATCCTCAGTGGACCATTATTGTCAAGACAATACCCAACCCTATCGGAGAGAAAAGGAAAAGATTTTCCCAGGAGCAAGAGAGTGCTAGAAAGGATGTCGAGTGTGCCTTTGGCATTTTGCAATCTCGATGGGGCATCCATCGGTATCCTGCTAATACTTAGAGCACGCAGAAACTGTGGGAGATGATGACTGCTTGTGTGATCATGCACAATATGATCGTAGAAGACGAGCGCCCGGAACGTCTATACGATCAAGGCTTTCAGTTTCAGGGTGAGAATATTGTGCCTGAGCATGGAGTAGCGGCAACATTTGAGCAGTTCACTCAATTTCATGAAGACATGCGTGATTGGGAAACTCACGTGCAACTGCAAAATGATTTGGTTGAGCATATGTGGGCTCATGTTGGCAACCAATAGATGTGTCTTCTTTTATTCGTTTGCAAAACTATGTGAAACATTTTTATTTGTATTTGGTTTGTAAAACTATACTATTTATTTGGGCGGCTAGACTAAACATTTTCATTTGATAATATGTTGAATGCAAGTCCATGTACAATTGGGTGGTCAGCCGGCCACGCCGGCACATATGGGTCGGCGCGTTAGGCGCACTGCCGACCCAAATGCAAAACTAGGCGGATGTCGGGCGGGCGGCCGATCCAAACGGACAAAAAGCGAACAAATGCACCGTCCGTTTGGGTCGATCATTTGGAGTTGCTCCAATGAGGTCGTGTCTGGGCCTTTTCTGGGATGTGCCGGCCATGCGCCCAACGCGCGAACGCATCTCCGGCCGCATCTCGTCCGCATGCATTTTTCTTTTCAAGCACATACCTTTTTTTTCATCATTGATTTTTGATACATGGAAATGCATCATCAAATTTTGACTACAAAAGCAAGACCAAATAAAACAAGAACCACAAGAATACATTTTAGAAGAGAACCAAATTCCATAACTGCTCATGTAAGTTGGATTAGTGCCTTCTTGATGCATTCATTGTTGATCTGCGGAGGCTCGATCTTGTGTGCTTCTTTCTTTTTCGAGTCTAAAGAAATAGACATTGCTTTCTCGCATGTAGTCTCATGTCTAGCCTCTATTCTAGCAACAATAGCATTAGTCTCATCTCTAGCCTCTATGCTAGCTAAAAATGCACAAACATCTACTAAATTGTGCTCTATCAATATATCGATGTATTCTTCTTCCCAATACCAAAATTTACATCAATTCTACACAATAAAAACTTAAGTTTGCACAACTAGTCAAATTCAAGAGCACAACCGAAGTTAAGTAACACATACCCCATCGGCTGAGCACTTGATGAACACCCATTCAGATGTTCCGACGTTGTAGACACGTGGCGGAAGACCTTCTTTGGGCAGTCGTCGCACGTAATGAGTGGCAAAGGTGCGCCGACGAGCTTTTGGACCAGCATCGAGCCCGGCCGACCGCCGTTTGTGTATCTGCCGGTGGATCGCCGACGGTGTAGATCCGAGCGGCTGGAGGCGGAGACAGTACCTCCATGCGGCCTTGCGGCCTTGCCGGAGCCTTCCGGCCCGGTACCCGGCTAGTCCATGGCACGGTGCGGCCTTCCTTAGCCGGGCGAGCTCAAGGCCGACCGGATCCGCTCCAAATTCGGTCGCCGGGTGCGCAAATCAGGTGACCGTGGTTGGGTAGCTCGGGGGCGTCGAGGGAAAGGGGGCTGGACAAGCGCGCGTCCGAGCTGCACAGCAGCAATGGCAGCGGCGACGGCTAGGGGTAAGAGTGAAGGGGATGCGGCTGGAGAGGGAAGGAGGGCGGATAGAGAAAGGGATGTCTGTGCCACTGGCGGGCGGGCCAGGAAGGACAAGCGCACACGGCCCGCCCGTCCGCGCGCTTTCCTTTCACCTCAAAAGCGGCCTAAATTTGGGTCGGGATGGATCGAAAGCGGACACAAAACGAACAAAAATATGTTTGCATCCATGCGCTGGGCCATCTTGTATGTGTGTTTTACCCTGAACAGACACACTCGAACAGGACTGGTAGCCCGGTGGAGTAGGCTCACTGCTCCTCAGCCCACACGGCGATCCGCCTGAGAAGCGGAGAGCGTGCCACTACCACTGCTCCACTCCCCACGCCACACACCCCGCATTGTTTCAAAATCCGCACGCCGGTCCCCGGAGGCGGCGAGGGGCGTCTCTGGTGCAGAAGGGCGCATGTTCCTTCTTGAAGTTCTAGCGGGAGGAAGGAGCTGAAGGAAATATGCCCTAGAGGCAATAATAAAGTTATTATTTTATTTCCTTATATCATGATAAATATTTATTATTCATGCTAGAATTATATTAACCGAAAACATAATACTTGTGTGAATACATAGACAAACTAAACGTCACTAGTATGCCTCTACTTGACTAGCTCGTTAATCAAAGATGGTTATGTTTCCTAACCATAGACAAAGAGTTGTTATTTGATTAACGGGATCACATCATTAGGAGAATGATGTGATTGACTTGACCCATTCCGTTAGCTTAGCACTCGATCGTTTAGTATGTTGCTATTGCTTTCTTCATGACTTATACATGTTCCTATGACTATGAGATTATGCAACTCCCGTTTACCGGAGGAACACTTTGTGTGCTACCAAACGTCACAACGTAATTGGGTGATTATAAAGGAGCTCTACAGGTGTCTCCAAAGTTACATGTTGGGTTGGCGTATTTCGAGATTAGAATTTGTCACTCCGATTGTCGGAGAGGTATCTCTGGGCCCTCTCGGTAATGCACATCACATAAGCCTTGCAAGCATTGCAACTAATGAGTTAGTTGCGAGATGATGTATTACGAAACGAGTAAAGAGACTTGCCGGTAACGAGATTGAACTAGGTATTGAGATACCGACGATCGAATCTCGGGCAAGTAACATACCAATGACAAAGGGAACAACGTATGTTGTTATGCGGTCTGACCGATAAAGATCTTCGTAGAATATGTGGGAGCCAATATGAGCATCCAGGTTCCGCTATTGGTTATTGACCGGAGACGTGTCTCGGTCATGTCTACATTGTTCTCGAACCCGTAGGGTCCGCACGCTTAAGGTTTTGATGACAGTTATATTATGAGTTTATGCATTTTGATGTACCGAAGTTTGTTCGGAGTTCCGGATGTGATCACGGACATGACGAGGAGTCTCGAAATGGTCTAGACATAAAGATTGATATATTGGAAGCCTATATTTGGATATCGGAAGTGTTCCGGGTGAAATTGGCATTTTACTGGAGTACCGGGAGGTTACCGGAACCCCCCGGGAGGTATGTGGGCCTTAGTGGGCTTTAGTGGAAGAGAGGAGAGGTGGCCAGGGCTGGGCCGCGCGCCCCTCCCCCCCTACTCTGAATAGGACAAGAAGAGGGGGGCGGCGCCCCCCTTCCTTCTCTCTCTCCTCTTTCCCCCTCCCGAATCCTATTCCAACTAGGAAAGGGGGGAATCCTACTCCCGGTGGGAGTAGGACTCCTCCTGGCGCGCCCTTCTCCTAGCCGGCCGCACCTCCCCCTGCTCCTTTATATACGGGAGCAGGGGGTACCCCTAGACACACAAGTTGATCCACCTGATCATATTCTTAGCCGTGTGCGGTGCCCCCTTCCACCATAATCCTCGATAATATTGTAGCGGTGCTTAGGCGAAGCCCTGCGACGGTAGTACATCAAGATCGTCACCACGCCGTCGTGCTGACGGAACTCTTCCCCGACACTTTGCTGGATCGGAGTCCGGGGTTCGTCATCGAGCTGAACGTGTGCTAGAACTCGAAGGTGCCGTAGTTTCGGTGCTTGATCGGTCGGGCCGTGAAGACGTACGACTACATCAACCGCGTTGTGCTAAGGCTTCCGTTGTCGGTCTACAAGGGTACGTAGATCACACTCTCCCCTCTCGTTGCTATGCATCACCATGATCTTGCGTGTGCGTAAGAATTTTTTTAAAATTATTACGTTCCCCAACAAGAGCTGGGTGAGAGAAGGGCCAGGGGCCGTGGGAGGATTAGTGAGTAAGAGAGGAGCCATGGTCGCTGCGCGCGCCGTCGCGTGCCTGCTGGCGGCGGCGATGTGCCTCTCGTGCGGGGCGGCCAGGTCGCCATAGGCAAGGACGCACATCTCGCACCAGCCGGCCTTCGACCACCCTTTCCTCAAGAACCATACAATCCAGATAATACGTTTGATTCTAGAACCTGTAGGCAGGAGGAGAATCTCACTCCTGTCCTTATCTTGACAGGTTAGCAAGCTGTTTTTCCTTGCCGACAAAGTCCATAACACATGCACAGATCTCTATTTGTCTGACTGACTGCAATATTACTATCCCAACATTGTTGTTTGAGCAAAAAGCAAAAAAAAAAAAACATGGTTGTTTGAGCAGATTGTTACCATGCCGTCCTTGGCATTGCATCGGCGCAAGGGGAAGGATCGGCCGATCGTTTACCTTTACCCCTGTACAGTACAATGGATCTTTCACAAGGTCCGGTCGGCCGAAAAGGACCGATTAATAACCGTTCCATATTTGAGAGATGACAAAGTGATTCATGACAAAATCAGAAGCCGTAGGTCTCGGATTCTATTCAACCAGCAGGATGGATGAACACGAAAAAAGGGATGCTGCTGACCATGCGAATTAGCCAGCCATATCATTTGTGATGGACGCTGATAAGTGCCACACGTGTGGACATTAGGGGGGCTGCTCACATATTTTGTATGGTGTATAAGAGCAACAGTCCACACACCCACATGTGGGCAAAAAAAGTAATGCTCACACACCACTTTTTTTACCTCCCGATCCCTCTCACACACGTGCGTGTGGGCGACATAGATAACGCCCACACGCCCAGTACGTCAGGCCTCGTACCTCGTGGTCCCGCACGCCCGCGTGACAGTCACCGCGCGTCCCGCAGTTGTCATGGTCCAGACCCTCGTCCATGTTCGTTTAACTGCAGTTGCCATGTTGTTGAACTTCGGTTGCCATGTCGGACAACTACAGTTGCCATGGTTGCTCAACTGCAGTTGTCATGTATGGTCTGATCTACTGCAGTTGCCATGATTGTCAAAACTTTAGGAGTTGCCACCCACTAAACACTAGGCAGTTGCCATGTAGCACTACAAGAAGGCATGGCAAAAAAACATGTTCGGGTAAAAGAGAGAGTTGCCATGTGCTCACAAGCACGCTAGGGCAGTTGCCATATACCTACAGAAACACATGGCAACTGCCAGCTTTGGGTGTGGGCTAGGAGACGGGCGTGTGGGCGAAGTGATAAACGCCCACACACCAGCCCCCTCTGCGTGCGTGAAACTAGTGTGTGGGCGAATTGCTAAACGCCCACACACCAGCCCCCCGTGTGGTGGAAAAAAGGACGTGTGAGCGACCGGATGAATGCTCACACACCAACTTAGTCATATGTGACACACAAAAACTGCTAGAACGCGCCAAGATTCATGTAGAATTGATTGGATAAGGATCCATGCGTGTGGACGAGTTGCCAGACACCCACACGTGTGGGCGTTAACATTTTCGTTTGTGATTTGCCGACCGATTTATGCCTGCCTGTATCCCGAAACGTCTACAAGCTTCAAGGCGAGTTTGCACGGCAATGGAGAATGTGGCTTGGGCAGGATATTGCCATCCTTCTTGAATGTGTGTCCCTATGGATGAGGCTCCAAGGAGTGCAACTCGAACTAGAAGAGGGGAGGAGGGTATGTTGCGGTGGCCCTGGGAGAACAAAGGTAACTTCTCCGTAAGCTCGGCATACGCAGCCAAGTTTTTTGGTCGCGAAGTAACGCCCACTACCGACTTCACATGGAGATCTCAGGCACCATTGCAGTGCCGTTTTTTCGTGTGCCTAGCTGCGAGAAATAGGTGTTGAACATCCGACCGTCTGGCAAGAAGGGGCCTGCCACATCAAGACCTTTGCCCACTTTGCAACCAAAAGAATGAAACAATCAACCACATCATGTTAGGTTGTCTGTTCGCGAGAACTACACGACTGCAAGTGTGCAATGCGTTGGGCAAGACAGAGCGGACGCCATCAACTGCGGATGTGCTGCCGACATGAGTACTGGACAAGACAGTGCAAGGGCACCACCGGAAGGACATTCTCACAATCATAACGCTTGGCCTCTCGGAATCGTGGAAGCATCAAAACGCGGTGGTCTTTGACGGAGTTGCCCTATTAACGACACAAGTTGTGGGTAGAATTGAGAGTGAGGGTAGGGCTTGCAAAATGGCAGGCCGCCTTGAAGGTAACCTGGAACTTTTCTTTGCGGAGATGCATCGATGGATAATGCATGGGTAATAATGTGTGTGAGAGTATCTCCAACAGCTGCCGTATTTTAAGGCATAAAAAGTGGTGGAATAATAAAATTAGGCACAAAATTGTTTTTTACAATTTTTTTAGGGCACGAGAACTCTTCGTCTCCACCAGCAGCCCTAAAATAGGGTACCCAGATCAACCAATTCATCCTCTATCTGAACTAAACATTTGAACTACTTTGACCATAATTCATATTTCAAACAACATTCGACCGAAATACATAGTTAAAGTATTACATGAAACTTATATTAAACTAACAACTTAAATTACCAAACTATGTTACAGTTATCCCAGTCGTTGGAATCGGAGTCACTCTCGACATCGACCACTTTGTCGCCTCCTCCATTCTTCTTCTTCTTCTTGCTATGTGACGACGATGGTCTTGCCTCGATGTCGTTCTTGCGCTTCTCGGTTTCTTTCTTCCAGTAGTAATCTCACATACTACGGATGTGCTCAAGCAAACGCCGCCATGGCCTCTTCGTTGCTCTCACGGATATTGTTGCGCTCGTCGATAACGATGCGAGGAGCCCGGATCGGGCTCGATGCAATCGTCGTAGGCGGGCCGACGAGCTTCGCATCCTCCCGAGTCTTAATTTCTTGGAAATTGAGCATCGACTGGGGGAGCCCGTGTTGGGGAACGTAGTATTTCAAAAAAAATCCTATGATCACGCAAGATCTATCTAGGAGAAGCATAGGAACGAGCGGGGAGAGTGTGTCCACATACCCTCGTAGACCGTAAGCGGAATCGTTTAGTAACGCGGTTGATGTAGTCCAACGTCTTCGCGATCCAACCGATCTAAGTACCGAACATACGGCACCTCCGCGTTCAACACACATTCAGCTCGATGACGTCCCTCGATCTCTTGATCCAGTTGAGGACGAGGGAGAGTTCTAACAGCACGACGGCGTGGCGACGGTGATGATGAAGTTACCGGCGCAGGGCTTCGCCTAAGCACTACGACGATATGACCGAGGTGTGTAACTGTGGAGGGGGACACCGCACACGGTTAAGAGAAAACTTGTGTGTTCTAGGGTGCCCCCTGCCCCCGTATATAAAGGAGGGGAGGGGGAGGCCGGCCGGCCCTGTAGGGCGCGCCAGGAGGAGGGAGTCCTACTAGAACTCCAAGTCCTACTAGGATTCCACCTAGAGGAAAGGGGGAAGAAGGAAGGAAGAGGGGGAACGGAAGGAAAGGGGGGCGCCGCCCCCTTCCCCTAGTCCAATTCGGACCCGGGGGGGGGGGGGGGGCACGGCCAACCCCTTGTGGCCCTTCCTCTCTTCCCACTATGACCCATCAAGGCCCATTAGTTCCCCCGGGGTTCCGATAACCCTCCGGCACTCCGATAATTATCCGGTACCTCTCGGAACTCATCCGGTGTCCGAATAACATCGTCCAATATATCAATCTTTATGTCTCGACCATTTCAAGACTCCTCGTCATGTCCGTGATCTCATCGGGAACTCTGAACAATCTTCGGTCATCAAATCACATAACTCATAATACAAATCATCATCGAACATTAAGCGTGCGAACCCTACAGGTTCGAGAACTATGTAGACATGACCGAGACACATCTCTGGTCAATAACCAATAGCGGAACCTGGATGCTCATATTGGCTTCGACATATTCTACGAAGATCTTTATCGGTCAAACCACATAACAACATACGTTGTTCCCTTTGTCATCGATATGTTACTTGCCCGAGCTTTGATCGTCGGTATCATCATACCTAGTTCAATCTCGTTACTGGCAAGTCTCTTTACTCGTTCTGTAATGCATCATCCCGCAACTAACTCATTAGTCACATTGCTTGCAAGGCTTATAGTGATGAGCATTACCGAGAGGGCCCAGAGATACCTCTCCGAAACACGGAGTGATAAATCCTAATCTCGATATATGCCAACTCAACAGACACCATCGGGGACACCTGTAGAGCATCTTTATAATCACCCAGTTACGTTGTGACGTTTGATATCACACAAGGTGTTCCTCCGGTATTCGGGAGTTGCGTAATCTCATAGTCTGAGGAACATGTATAAGTCATGAAGAAAGCAATAGCAATAAAACTAAACGATCATATATGCTAAGCTAACGGGTGGGTCTTGTCCATCACATCATTGTCTATGATGTGATCCCGTTCATCAAATGACAACACATGTCTATGGTCAAGAAACTTAACCATCTTTGATTAACGAGCTAGTCATATTATAGTCATACTAGGGACACTCTGTTTGTCTATGTATCCACACATGTACTAAGTTTCCAGTTAATACAATTCTAGCATGGATTATAAACAGTTATCATGATATGAGGAAATATAAATAGCAACTTTATTATTGCCTCTAGGGCATATTTCCTTCAGCCCGAGCCTCCACAGGGCGACATCGTATGCGCGGGGGACGATATTGGCCGACGTGAAAGTGCCAAACCAATATCGGCGGCTGTCCTGCTGGGACTCCACGCCGTAGTTGTCAGAAGGCCGCCGGCGCACCCCGTTACGGAGACCTTGTGCGTCGGAGCCATGGTGGCGGCGGCGATGGTGAAGTGGCAGGCCAGTGACGAAGCGGGCAGCTTTGGTGAGGCGACGCCCCCGAAAAGGACCTATAGCGGCCGACCGGAGAGGATGCAGCGACGAGAAGGAAGCGGCGGCTTTCAGACGATTTGGGAGGCAGTACGACGGCGGTGGCTCGATTCCTTCAACCGATGGTTGTGCGGCGCGGGGGTGAGTGGATCCGAGTGGCAGCGGGGCGTGGCGGGCTGCGGCAGACATCTAGCCAGCAATGGGTGTGCGGGGGGGGGGGGGGGGGGTGTGCATCCGGCTGTGAGCTACAATTTTGCCGCATGCGAAGCCCTTTTTATGGGCAGCCAAAAAAAAACGACAATGTTTTTTACTATTGGGTAGCTGTTGGATGGCGTTTTTTGCCCTCCGATGCCCTCAAAACAGCTTGTGCCCTATTATAGGGCAGCTGTCGGAGATGCCTTGAGTACAGTACTATAGGTGGATGTGGGCAAGTGTAATAACTTGTAACACTCTTAGTGGAATGTTTCTTGTACCCTTTGCTTCACTAATATATGATACACATGTTATGCATATTTGAGAAAAAATGCAGATATCATTATTATTATACGATAAGATGAGCAAAGCACATATGCGTTGTGGCGCAAATGGTGGCAAACAATAAATAATGTGCTCGCCAAAACGACCCTTTCATTTGTTTGGCCTATTTTTCATTTCGTTTTTGATCGTACAGCTCGTCAGTACACAGGTCAGGTTAAATAAATTGGATAAATCATGTTCACGTTTGGACATGAAAGTCGAAATGCAGTTCCAGATTTCATTTGAAATGTCTGCCTTCATATGTGCAAATAACAAGGTCTCACTATTGCTACACGATGAGTGGCAGCACATCCTTCTTTCTCTGAAAGTACACTGGTTATATCTAGGAGTTAAGACATCCTTTGATAGTACAAGGAAATACTCCCTCAGTAAGGAAACGGAATAATCAATGGTTGGTTTCAGCTATACTGGAAACCTTTTCCTCTGTGAATCTGTGATGGGTTACAGCTGTGCACTATGCCATGCCGACTCCTGTGTCCTGATTAAAGGCGTTTGCAACATGCGGTGCTTTCCATGACCCCGTCGCCGTCGGTGTTGGTAAGAGAACTGAACAGGTGTGCCTGTAAATTTCTGGTGCCCTTTTCCAGGAAAATTGGATTTATATTTGTAAAGACATGGGAAATTATCCGAGAAAAGACTACTTTTATCACACGCTTCACTCAGCAGGGAATGAGGGTTGGTGGATTTGAGCCAGAAGCACTAATTATGTGATGATTCCTTATCGTATTTTTTGGCCATCATCACCTCCAATTTCTTTGTTGTTAGGGATATTTGTTGTTATCCATGGTATGGCCAGGGAATAAGTATGGGCCTAGGTGGTGGTGGTGGTGCAGGGGAGATGGACACGGACAGAGAGAGGTGGGGGATCTTATCATGTACAGTGCCACTGCATCCTAACAACACGCTCACCTACCTAAATCTCACCATTTCACTTCCCCTTTTCAGCTCTACTGGGTTACAGATATCCCATGTTTCTCTTTGGCTTGCAGCCCTGAAGATGCAAGAAATTGAATATTCTCCAGATCTCAGATTCCGTAAAAATACATTTGTATCCATCTCCATTTGTAACAGAGCGTATGCTTCTTCGTAGTATTGTTCTGTTTCGTCTAGTACTTGCGTTGTTCAACAATAATGCGTGTGTATGTATATTGTATACCTACCATGATCCATAGAGTAGTACGTATCCAACAGGAAGGTGGCCAAAGACAGCTTTTCCATCTACCCAATATCCAAAATATGTCTTGCAGTTATCCTTTTTTTGTAGCACTAGGAAATTAGACAGGTCATTCTCTTTCTTTCTTTTTCTTTTCTTTTTTTGCGGGGAGATCATTCTCTTTCGTTTTGCAAACAAATCATGATCTTCTTTTTTTTGCGGGAAAGGAACTTTTCATTCATCAATCATTATGTTTATATTCAGAAATGACAATGCTAACTATTTCCACAGGGGAGTTTCGAAGCCAACAGGCTATGCGACGTTGCGAGCGCACCATACAAGTAAGGGTGTGACTCGCTACATTCGCATGTCTGCTGATTTTAGCTAGACTAATGTTTCTTTCATGAGCCAGAATCCTTCTGATCTCATTGACCTGGTTTGCATACCTCAAGCGCTCGACATCTTTAGACTGCACCATCTTCAACAACTCAGTGCAATCCGTCTCCACAACCAACGACAAATTGGACCAGTCGAGCGCAAGTCGAAGCCCTTCGTCCATGGCCGCCATCTTCGCTTCCAGAGGATCACCACAATTAAAGAGCACCCGTGTCGCAGCGAAGATGACCGCTCCTTCATGATCCCGCAGGATCATCCCAGCCCCGGCTGTATCATCCTCTTTCAAGAAAGCACCATCTATATTCAACTTAGCATAATTCACATCAGAGGCCTTCCATTGATCGATTACCTGGAAAGCACGTCAAAGAACACACATGAAACAAATGATGATCTATTCCTAGGGCCATGAGATCATGTAACTCCCGAATACCGGAGAAATACCTTGTGTGCTATCAAACGTCACTTTGTAACTGGGTGATCATAAAGAGGCTCTACGCGTATCTTCAAAGGTGTCTATTGGGTTGGCATGGATCAATACTGAGATTTGTCACTCCGTGCGACAGAGAGATATCTCTAGGCCCTCTCGGTAATACAACATCGTAAATAGCTTGCAAGCAATGTGGCTAATGAATTAGTCACGAGAGCTTGTATTACGAAACGAGTAAAGAGACTTGTCGGTAACGAGATTGAACTAGGTATGGAGATACCGATGATCGAATCTCGGGAAAGGAACATATCGCCGGACAAAGGGAATTACATACGGGGTTAACCGAATCCTTGACTTCGTGGTTCAACCGATAAAAGATCTTCATGGAATATGTAGGAACCAATATGGGCATCTAGTTTCGCTATGAGTTATTAACCGGAGAGGTGTCTCGGTCATGTGTACATGATTCTCGAACCCGTAGGGTCCGCACGCTTAACATTTGGTGACGCTAGAGTAATATTGGGATATGCATGTTGGTGACTGAATTTTGTTCGGAGTCCCAGATGAGATCCCAGACGTCACGAGAAGCTTCAGAATGGTCCGAAGGTAAAGATTTATATATGGAAAGTTGCTTTCAGGGTTTCGGAAAAAGTTTCAGTTTTTTCGGTATTGTACCGAGAAGCGTCTAGAAAGTTCCAGAAACTTCTGGAGGAGTCTGAAAGTCCACCAAGGGTTTCACCATGTCCCAATGGCCAGCATGGGCTGAGGGGAGGCGCCCTGGCCTTATTGGCCCCGGCGCACCAGTCCCTCAAGGCTCATGTGGCTGGGAAAGGTGGAAAGTCCACCTGTGTATGGAAAGGAGGGAATTGGACTAGGAGTCCAACTCCTCCCCTTGGTGCACCAGCCCTAGGGCTTGGAGGGCCGGCCACCATGCCCCTCCACCTATATATATAGAGGGTAAGGGCGCCCCAAAAGGATACACAAGCCCTTGGCCCCATCTCTCCTCCATTACTTCGTAACTCCTTTGTCTTTGTTGTTTCGGTAGTGTCCGGTGTAGCCCTGCTGGAATCACTCCAGCACCATCACCGTCACGCCATCGTGCTGCCGGTGATCCCATCTACTTCTCCTCCCTCGCTTGCTGGATCAAGGAGAAGGAGACATCATCGAGCCGTACGTGTGCTGAACTCGGAGGTGTCGTCCGTTCGGTACTTCATCGGTTTAGATCGCGATTGGGTCATGACGAGTATGGCTACATCAACCGCATGATATACGCTTCCGCTTAACGGTCTACGAGGGTACGTAGACACACTCTCCTCTCTCGTTGCTATGCTTCTCCTAGATAGATCTTGGGTGTTCATAGGATTTTTTTTATTTTCATGCTTCGTTCCCTTACATCGGGTGCTCCCGGCAGAGCTCTTCCATGTAGGCCTCGGCGGCGGCCTCGGCCTCGAGGCGTTCCCTCGCCTCGTGGTCCTCCTGTGCCATAGCCGAGTTCACGACCCCCGGCTCCGGTGGGACGAGGTGGACCGTACGTGTGCCTGGGGGGAAATTGAGTTGAGCCGCCGTGCCATGAAAGCGGACCTGCCAGCGGTCGAACTCCATGGTCGCGAGCTCGGCCGTGTGGAAGGTCCCGAGCCACCGGTAGTGTGGGTCTTTCGATCCATGATTTCGGCCACCCACGTCCCCCAGTATCACTGCCGGACCCCGAGCTAGGTCCTCGTCAGAAGTCGGGGCAAAGGGAGGACAGGGAAGTCCTCAAACCGACGTAGGGGCGCGGCGGCGGGCGGATCGGGCAACCTGCGACGGTGGCTCGATGAAGAGCCCGCAAATGACAAGCCGCGTGCGTAACTGCGCGGATCTGCGCTGCAGATTGGCTGCCGGGACTGGCGGCCACCACGTCCGGCCATCGGAAGGGCGGGGAGGGCTGGGGGCGCGCCAGCGGCAGTGCGGGGGGAGAAGAGGAGGCGGGGAGAAGAGGCACGATTTTACTCGACCACGTAGGGATGGAGTAAATATACTCAGATTTTTAAAAATGCGAATTTTTTTTACTCCACTAAGCCGTATAGGGGATCGGCTAAATCAAACTTAGTGAAGTAAAAAGTCAAATTTACTCCACTGAAATGATATAGAGGATCGGCTAGAAATGCTCTTATCCGTTAGTGAGATGCTCTGTGGTCGAGGAATTTTGTTACCCTTGGTACGACCAGGGAATAAGTATGTATGGGGTAGGTAGGTAAGTGGCGATGCGGCCCGCCGTGCAGCGTAGTTAGGGCATCTCCAGCCGCGCCCCCAAGAAGGCTCCCCATACGTCTTTTCGTCCGCCGGCGCCAAAAAAATCGGCTCAGTCGCCCCCCCCCCCCAAGAGCCCAGTTTTTGCCGGCTCGGGCCGAAAGGCGGATCCAACCCGAACCCGGCGCGCTGGGGGTCGCTCGGGGGCGCCGGGCGAATCGTTTTTGGCGCGAAGAGCCGTGGGCCCGCCGCGTCAGCGACTCTACCCTCTTCTCGCCCCTTCGTCGTCCTCATCGCCTCATTTCCCGCGGCGAATCAATGCCAAAGCTGCCGCGCGCTGCCGCGCCGGTCAGCCTCCATTGATGCCTCACGGGCAGCGCAGTGAAGGCTGGGCGGCGCGTCCCTCGGCCGCCACGCAATCACGCCACGCGTAACGCACCGGCCAAGCCTACCACGCGGCGCCTCTGCCTATAAAAGCCGACTGCAAGCGCGCCGGAGAGACTCACCCTGATCATCCACCGACGACGCGCTCATTTCTCCCCCTTTCCTCCTCTCGCCATCAGCAGTTGAGAAAGCATGGCCGAGCGTTTCCCAGGCGACGGCGCGGCGGCGAACGGATTCGGGCGCCGTCATCTGCACGAGACGAGGCTTCCCTCCTTTTCGAGGCTGAGTACCCGGTCCCACAGGACATGCGAGTGCCCGGGGCTTGGAGGATCAGCGTCGGCGGCGTGCCGGTGCCACCACCACCCACCGGGGCGACGCGGCGTGCGGAGATCGCACGCATCCGCGCGTCCCTGCCGCGGGCGGCGAGGGAGGGGCCACGTACGTCCCCGACAGCCCGCTCTGGGAGCCCTACTTCCGCCGCCATCATGCTGAGCAGCTCGAGGCCACCAACGACGTCGTGCCCTCTGGCAGGCTCAACTCCGATGGCCGGCGCCGGTGGTGGGGCATGTCCAGCCGCACGTTGGAGGCCGTCCTCGAGTACATCGAGGGCGACAACACGCCGCGCCTCGAGTATCCAGCTCCCCCGTCCTTCTCACGCCGCCGGGGAGGCTCCTGGATGCCGAGGCGCATGGTGACCGGGGCGTCCTCCTCGTCCGGCGGCTCTCCCTGCCTCCACCTCCGCCCCGTCAAGCCGGAGCCCCAGGACACGCCTGTCAGCGCGCGTACCCGTAGCTCCGGCGGCTCTCCTTGCCTCCACCTCCGCCCCGTCAAGCCGGAGCCCCAGGACACGCCTGTCAGCGCGCGTACCCGCAGCTCCGGCGCCCTCGTCGAGCCCAAGGTGGAGTCCAGCCTTCCCCCGGAGTACAAGGAGATAGCCCGGCGCGGCTTCTCCGACGAGGACGCCATGCGGTGGTCGCGCGACGACTACGTGCGCGAGGAGATGGTCCGGCAGCGCCGGGCCCTGGAGGAGATCGCCGCCCGCAAACGTGGGCGCGAGGACGGGGATGGTGTCATCGTCCTCGATAGCGACGACGACGCCGCCTCCGGACCGTCCAACCCGCCGCGCCAACCGGGGGAGGGATGTAGCAGGGACGGCGGAGGCGTAGGCGGGGGCGACGACGACGACGACGGCGGTGACTACACGCGGTTCTACAGCCTCCTCGGCATGTAGAACCGCGTGGGAGGGCGGCGAGGCGGGCGGCGAGGGAGGCGGCGGGGGTAGCCCGCGGTAGTTTTTTCTTTTTTTTTTGTAAAATATATTTAAATTTGAACGAACTCACCCGTGTTTGTGTTGTGTTTGCGCCGAATTTGAACATTTTAAAAACCAGTGGGGGCCGCGACTGGGGGGCATCACGCCCCCAGTGCGCGGTTTAGCGCCGGTGTGCCTTCAGGGGGTGATTTTTTGCCCTTCCTGAGGGCCAACGGCTGGAGATGCCCTTAGACAGAGAGAGGTGGGGTGACCTTATCGTGTGCCACTGCATGTCATCTCTATCTGTGCTTCTGGTCTGGTACGGCCAACAACACATTGATCCGTTCGTCCTACCACGAGCAGTTTTCATGCCCGCCTAAGTCTTAAATGTTCTATTTTTCCTTTTCAGCTCTACTGAGCGGGCTTCCAGCCCTGAAGTCTGAAGATCGAAGAGGCAATAAATTGAATATACTCGAGAGTCCAGATCACACAATCTGTAAAAGTACGCTTTTTTTTAGTACGCTTCTACCCATCACTATGTACCTATGCGTTGATGAGACAATAAAACATTTATTCTTTCAATGCAAATTGGCTCGTTTTATATGGTCAGTCATCTAAATACTTTCTGGCTTGTATCCTTCTTATAGTGTTGCTAATGTATTTGGCAACTGGTTACATGAGATAGATCACATGTTTAGAACTCTTCTCAGGATGGTAGCATTTGCCGTTATTTGCTCGTTTTGACTATGTAGAAATGATAAGGTTTTTAATAGTAAAAGTACTTCACTGATATAGCTTATCTACAGATGTACCGGGACTCTTAGTTTATGTTATAACCCATGAAAAATCGAGACCTATTTACAAAGGTGTGTACATGATTGGAGGCTACGGCGAGGGATACTTTTACCCAACATGGCAGCATGATTTTAGGATTGACTCCACTCCGCTTTAGGTGTTATACGGATCTTTTTGTATTTCAAATTTTTTATTTTTTGTTTGTATGAGAGAACCTTATTTCACTATGTGCATATTAGTTATGCAGAGACCAGGTGTAATGCTTAAATTTTTTAAGTAATAAAACGCGCCTTTTTAAAAAAAGTATCTGTGCGTACGACGTAGCTTTGTTATGTTTATTATGCTACTATACTTGCGTTGCTCTACATGTGTGTGTATACCTACCATGATCCACGGAGTAGTGTCCAAATACGGCCTTTCCATGATTCCATCCATCCATTTATTCACAACCCACCATACTGCATGCAGTTTTACAGCAATGTAAGAAGTTTTTTTTTTTTTTTTTGCGGGTAAGCACTGTAAGAAGTTAGAGAGGCCGTCGTTCTCTTTCATTCTCTTTTCCAAACAGATGATCTCCAATCCTATCCTACGGTTGAAACGTAGCTTTCGGAATATTCACTGGACAAATGGATGAGGATAAAAGTGCCCTTCACTCATTGTGAGTGTGTGGAAGCGGAACCCTTCTGTGCGTGAACAACCTCGGCACATGATCGGCTGGCCTCATCGGCTGTGGACACTTGGGGTCCATTACCTGGAGCAGCACACCAGTTTACCTTAGGCTGGTCACAATGGGCAAGAACATAAGCTAGTAACTTCACACTTCCCTAGACTATGTTACTACCTTCATAGTGGGTAAGTACATCTATGTAGTGTCATGCAACGATGTATTTATTAGGTTATAGACTCATTGTTTCTTGGAGTGTGTGATGTTCCGGTAACTTAGCTAGTTACCACAAGCACCTCTCTCTTCATTAAATACGTGCCACATAAGCAAAGTTGTATTGGAGTGTGTGATGTTACTCCTAAGTTCCTCCCCACTGTGACCAGCCTTAGGCCCTTCTCAGTGCTCCACGGTGTACAGGTGTTAAGGATGCCACATAGGCAGAAATATGATGTGGCAAAGCATTTAAAAAAAAGAGAGAGCATTATGATGACCCCAATAAAAACTAATGCTAAGCACGTGGACCTAGACAAAAAGACTACCAACCAATACATGAAGGAGTTTTATTGCTAAACAATTAAATCGAGGAGGCTTAGCTACAAAACTAAGCACCAATGCATTGGAGACATTAGTTGCTAAGCATTTTAATGCACTTAGCACTCCACTTTAGCACCAATGCATCGGGAAAGGTCTTACCATGGTAACACAAGCTTTTTAGCCATGGCTGCAGCTGCATTATGGCGCGTGTCTGCTAAGCATTGGCCACCTGTGGACACGAGCCATTCGTCTATGCTTTGGAGGTTGGAGCATCGAGGGAGCACTGATAAAAAGGGCTTGGCTCCTAGTAGCCTGCCTCCTAGCCTAGGCAAATCTAATCGCTTCACGGGCAAGCGATCCATGCATATAGCCAGGAGCGTCCTCTGTCACGCATAGGCTATGTCTTCCTGTCTCGTTTGAGCTTTCATAATTTATATCGCTACTTGGAAATCTGGTTTCCATTTGAGCTGCAGTCAGGGCCGGTCCTGATATTCTAAGGGCCCAGGGTGAAACTAAAACTTGGAGCCCCTTATCTAATATAAATATTGTAACAATGATAATGGATACGAGATATATAATGAGCTCATTTACGTACGCTTGCATACCTGCCGCGCGTAACATGGTTTGTACCGTTGTGTGTAGGTGATCCTTTTGTGAGATCCACAAGTGTGGGATCAGGACGAGTCCTCATAATTCCGGCACTATATGCTCGACACGGTACTTTGATTGTCTAGGTTTATTAGTCGCCTTCGAGTTTTGAGCATATTTTTTACCTAAAATTTGACAAACAAATAAACCACGTGTTGTATCACAAAATACATATAATTGAAAACATCCTTGGAATACTAATCCAATGATAGACTTTTTGGCATATGAATCATTTTTATGAGTTACATCTAATCAGCTTTAGGGTCAAAATTCAAGAGGACTTAATAAATATGCTGGACAGAGAAAGGATAGAGTAGCACGGTCCTCGCACCGTATTTGAGTTCTAATGAATATACACAAGTATAAAATGGTATGAATAAACACGTAAATAAACCCTAAAGCCATAAGTATATGTTGAATGGCGCAAGTTATGTGTCATGTATGAAGAAGTAAATTAGTTAGTTCAAGCGAGGAACAGTAACATGATGTACCTGGGATCGGTTGAATCGGCATCCGTAATCGGACGAAGGGTGCTTGATGATGACACAATATGAATTGGCGCCAGGCTTGGCGGAGGCGCTCGACTATGTGTATTCGATTCCGATGATCAGGGCCCCGGAACAGGAATCGCCTCGGCCTTAGAGAAACAAAGCGATTCGGCGACTGCTACTGGCAAGAGAAACGGAAAGAGCGAGAACATGGGTAGTGAATATAAAATAGAGATCTGGATTTTGAAGGGAAAACGAGGTACACATTGATGGGGAAAGTCGCGATCGTAGGAAGGTTGTGTCTCTGTGCGATCGAAGGAAGGGCTGCCTCCGAAGATCCATGCGCCGCCCGCCTGCCTCGCTGGGCGTGGCCCATGGGTTACGTGTGCGTACACCGGAGGGGGCCCCCTGATCTTGGGGGCTCGGGGCGACCGCCCCCTGGCCCCCCTCAGGGTCGGTCCTGACTACAGTGTTACCGTTTGAACCCTGGAGAGCGCTCACAAGAGGGTCTTGTATCTATGATTTCACTCTGTTCAGGTAGGGCGCGTTTGGTTACCCGCATCATTTTTTTTCTTTTGCATACTTGTCTCAATTGGGCCTGGCTGAGCATGTGCAGGCAAAAAACCAACATATGCATGTTGATTCGTTGCCTGCATGTCCTCTCCCTGCATCGTGATGATGCCTCTGCGCACCACGTTAGGTTGTTCGCATTGTATGTGATCAGATGAGTGCATGTTGTTTGGTTGCTTGCACGGAATATGATTAAGACTTAATAGCTACCAATAACACATAGTGTTACACTAGAAGTCCTCGATGACAACGGTAGGCGGTGGTTGCGGCGCCGCGTCCAACACGAGTGAGCGACCTCATCAACAGCGTAGTGAACTATTTGCTAGCGACATCGCCGCAGCGAAAGTTCGTGTGGAGTAACGAACAAAAGGGCGTTGAGGCAGAGGATGATGAAGAAAAAATGTAGTGTGCCCGCCATGGCACCGTCAGTGTAGTAGGACAGGGAGGAGGAGGACGAAAATAACGGCAATGATGACAGGGATAGTGTAGTAGGATGCGGAGAAGGAGGCCGAGAAGAACGACGATGACGACGACACCATTGTAGTAGGATGCAAGCAAGAAGGTCGAGAGGAACGACGTCAGTTATGGCTTCAGTGTAGCAGAACATGGGAGACGACACAGAGAGGAACGGCGACCGAGCGAGTGTAGTGAGACATGAGAGAGGAGGTTGAGAGGAATGACGCTGACGATGGCGCTAGTGCAACAACACACGGAAGGGAACGACGATGACGATGATACCATTGTAGTAGGACGCGAGTGAGGAGGCCGAGAGGAACAACGCCGGTGATAGCTTCGGTGTAGCAGGACATGGGAGAGAATGCAGAGAGGAACAACGATCGTGCGGGTGTCGTGGGACATGGGAGAGGAGGTTGAGAGGAACAAGGCCGGCGATGGAGCTAGTGTAACAGCACGCGGGAGAGGAGGCAGAGAGGAGCGACATCGGCGATGATGTCGGTGTAGCAGGACAGAGGAGAGAAGACCGAGCTTAAGGAGTGTCATTAACACAAATCACACATATGTGTATTGATACGTCCATTTTGCATCATGCTTTTGTATCGATATTTATCGCATTATGGACCGTTATTTCACTTTATGTCACAATACGTATGGCTATTCTCTCTTATTTTACAAGGTTTACATAAGGAGGGAGAATGCCGGCAGCTGGAATTCTGGTCTGGAAAAGGAGCAAATATTAGAGACCTATTCTGCGCAACTCCAAAAGTCCTGAAACTCCACGGAACGTCTTAAAAGAAATAAAGAAAAATCCACGCCAAAGATGAAGGCCAGGGGGCCCACACCCTTCTCACGATGGTAGGGCCGCCCCCCCCCCCCCAGGGCGCGCCCCCCTACCTCGTGGGCCCCCTGGTGGCTCTCCGATGCCCATCTTCTCCTATATGAGGTCTTTCGATGAGAAAAAAAGAAAAAGGAACTTTTCGGGACGAGACTCCGCCGCCACGAGGCGGAACCTTGGCGGATCCAACCTAGAGCTTCGGCAGAGCTGTTCTGCCGGGGATACTTCCCTCCGGGAGGGGGAAATCATCACCATTGTCATCACCAACGCTCCTCTCATCGGGAGAGGGCAATCTCCATCAACATCTTCACCAGCACCATCTCATCTCCAAACCCTAGTTCATCTCTTGTATCCAATTCTTGTCTCAAAGTCCGGGATTGGTGCTAGTAGGTTGCTAGTAGTGTTGATTACTCCTTGTAGTTGATGCTAGTTGGTTTAATTGGTGGAAGATCATATGTTCAGATCCTATATGCATATTATTACTCCTCTGATTATGAGCATGAATATGCTTTGTGAGTAATTACGTTCGTTCCCGAGGACAAGGGAGAAGTCTTGCTATGAGTAGTCATGTGAATTTGGTATTCGTTTGATATTTCGATAAGATGTATGTTGTCTAGCCTCTAGTGGTGTTATGTGAACGTCGACTACATAACACTTCACCATTATTTTGGCCTAGAGGAAGGCATTGGGAAGTAATAAGTAGATGATGGGTTGCTAGAGTGACAGAAGGTTAAACCCTAGTTTATGTGTTGCTTCGTAAGGGGCTGATTTGGATCCATATGTTTCATGCTATGGTTAGGTTTACCTTAATACTTTTGTTGTAGTTGCGGATGCTTGCAATAGAGGTTAATCATAAGTGAGATGCTTGTTCAAGTAAGAACAGCACCCAAGCACCGGTCCACCCACATATCAAATTATCAAAGTATCGAACGCGAATAATATGAACATGATGAAAACTAGCTTGACGATATTCCCATGTGTCCTCGGGAGCACTTTTCCTATTATAAGAGTTTGTTCCGGCTTGTCCTTTGCTACAAAAGGATTGGGCCACCTTGCTGCACTTTATTTAATTTTGTTACTTGTTGCTCGTTACAACCTATATTATCACAAAACTATTTGTTACCACTTATTTCAGTACTTACAGAGAATACCTTGCTGAAAACCGCTTATTATTTCCTTCTGCTTCTCGTTGGGTTCGACACTCTTACTTATCGAAAGGACTACGATAGATCCCCTATACTTGTGGGTCATCAAGACTCTTTTCTGGCGCCATTTCCGGGGAGTGTAGCGCCTTTGGTAGGTGGAATTTGGTAAGGAAAAATTTATATAGTGTGCTGAAATTTACTGTCACTTGTTACTATGGAAAGTAATTCTCTGAGGGGTTCGGGGTATCTTCACCCTGTCCAGTAGATCAAAGAGTTGCTCCTCAACCTACTGAACCTATTGAAAATGAAATTCCTTATGAGTATCCTTCGGGTATGATAGAAAAACTGCTAGCTAATCCTTTTACAAGAGATGGAACAAAGCATCCTGATGAGCACTTAATATATGTGGATGAAGTTTGTGGATTATTTAAGCTTGCAGGTATACCCGATGATGTTGCTAAGAAGAAGGTCTTCCCTTTATCTTTGAAGGGAGACACATTGATATGGTATAGGCTATGTGATAATATGAGATCGTGGGACTATAAAAGATTGAAGCTGGAATTTCATCAACAGTATTACCATATGCATCTTGTTCATCGTGATCGCAATTATATATATAATTTCTGGCCTCGCGAAGGAGAAAGCATCGCTCAAGCTTGGGGGAGGCTTAAATCAATGTTATATTCATGCCCCAATCATGAGCTCTCGAGAGAAATAATTATGCAAAGTTTTTATGCTCGGCTTTCTAAAAACAATCACACCATGCTCGATACTTCTTGTGCTGGCTCTTTTATGATGAAGACTATTGAATTCAGATGGAATTTATTGGATAAAATTAAATGCAACTCTGAAGATTGGGACCTCGACGAAGTTAAGGAGTCAGGTATGACACCTAAGTTTGATTGTGTTAAATCTTTTATGGATACCGACATTTTCCGTAAGTTTAGCACTAAATATAGACTTGACTCTGAGATGGTAGCTTCTTTCTGTGAATCTTTTGCTACTTATGTTGATCTTCCTAAGGAGAAGTGGTTTAAATATCATCCTCCCATAGAACTAAATGTAGCTCCACCTATTAAAGTTGAAGAAAAGACTGTCACTTATAATGATCATGTTGTTCCTACTTCTTATATTGAGAAACCACATTTCCCTGTTAGAATAAAGGATCATGCTAAAGCTTCAACTGTTGTTCATAAAAGCAATATTAGAACTTATAAACCTCCTAAGCAAGTTAAAATAGAACCTAATATTGCTATTGTTAAAGATCTCTTGTCTGATAATATTGATGGGCATGTTATTTAGTTCGAAGGTGAAACTGCTAGAATTGCTAAACCTTGTGATAAGGATAAACATAGACCTGTGGTAGGCGTGCCTGTTATTTCTGTTAAAATAGGAGATCATTGTTATAATGGCTTATGTGATATGGGTGCTAGTGCTAGTGTTATACCGCATGCTTTATACGGAGAAATTAAGAATGAAATTGCACCTGTTGAGTTAGAAGATATTGATGTTACTATTAAATTTGCTAATAGAGATACTATTGCACCAATTGGAATTGTTAGAGATGTTGAAGTCTTGTGTGGGAAAACTAAATATCCTGCTGATTTTCTTGTTCTTACTTCTCCGCAAGATAGCTTTTGTCCAATTATATTTGGTAGACCTTTCTTAAACACTGTCAATGCTACCATAGACTGCACTGAGAATATTGTTATTGTTGGTTTGGATGATATGGTTCATGAGTTTAATTTCTCTAAATTTAGTAAACAACATCGTGAGGAAGAATTACCTAGTAAGGATAAAATTATTGGTCTTGCTTCTATTGCCGTACCTCCTAGTGATCCTTTAGAACACTATTTGCTAGACCATGAAAATGATATGTTCATGAATGAAAGAAGGGAAATAGATGAAATATTCTTTAAACAGGAACCTATTCTGCATCACAATTTGCCTGTTGAAATCTTAGGGGATCCTCCTCCACCCAAGGGTGATCCCGTGTTTGAGCTCAAACCTTTGCCTGATAATCTTAAATATGCTTATCTTGATGAAAAGAAGATATATCCTGTTATTATTAGTGCTAACCTTTCAGAGCATGAAGAAGAAAAATTATTGAAAACTCCGAAGAAGCACCGTTCTGCTATTGGATATACTCTTGATGATCTTAAGGGCATTAGTCCCACTCTATGTCAACATAAAATAAATTTGGAAGCACATGCCAAACCAGTTCGTGATCCTCAATGACGTCTGAATCCTAAAATGAAAGAAGTGGTAAGAAAAGAAATACTAAAGCTTCTGGAGGCAGGTATAATCTATCACATTGCTGATAGTGAGTGGGTAAGTCTTGTCCATTGTGTCCCTAAGAAGGAAGGTATTACTGTTGTTCCTAATGATAAAGATGAATTGATTCCACAAAGAGTTATCACATGTTATAGGATGATAATTGATTTTCGCAAATTAAATAAAGCTACTAAGAAAGATCATTACCCCTTACCTTTTATTGATCAAATGCTAGAAAGATTATGCAAACATACACACTATTGCTTTCTAGATGGTTATTCTGGTTTCTCTCAAATACCTGTGTCGGCTAGAGATCAATCAAAGACTACTTTTACATGCCCTTTTGGTACTTTTTCTTATAGACGTATGCCTTTTGGTATATGTAATGCACCTTGAAAGGACATGCGGTGCCCCCATGTGTGGTTTTGGTAATTGATGACATTCTCTATGGACTAACGGTTTCCTTGAGTTATATTTGAAGCATTTGTCCATAGGATTGTCTTGAAGTCCATGTGTTGGTTTCAAGGAGTTTATGAGATGGCTAAAGTGCTTTTCAAGGAATTTTCCAAAGATTGGTCATGTGTGAGTTGAGATGGCCAAAGTGCTTTTCAAGGAATTATCCAAAGATTGGTCATGTGTGAGTTGAGCTTATTGCAAGCATGTCTTGAAGAAGAAGATTGTGTGATCATTCATGTTTACCCTCAAGACATCATCCAAATGAAGAGAGTTGGAAAGATTTAATGTTGATCAAGACTAAGTCAAGAGCGAATCAAGTTGATCAACTCACAAAGCGTAGAAGAAGTACCGAGAGGGATCAAGTGATCCCATGGTATGGTAAGCATTGTCCATTACGCTTTGTGTACTAACCCATGGTCTACGTGAGAGTTCTTTGTGGGGTTAGGTATGTTTCCATGGTCTTGCGTCAAGAGGAAGATCTCATACAACCCATGGAGGATGACATCAAGTGGTGATCGTCATCAAGTTTGCAGTGTGCAAGTTCAAGTGGAGCAACTCGAAGAGTGGCTCACCCATAATGGAGTATGGGGGAGCAATCAAGCTTGAAGCTTGCCGTCCATTGTGGTGTCAATGGAATTGTTAAGATGTGCCAAAGAGTGGCTCACCCATAGTGGAGTATGGGGGAGCAATCAACTAGTCTTCATCGAGCCAACACAATAAAGAAAGGTGGTCCAACTTGAGGAAGTCAAGATCGTCATCATCTAGGTCAAGTGGACTATGTGCAAGGCAAAGGTTTGCCCTTGATAGGTTTTCTATTTTACCGGTCTCATAGTGGTAGTTGGGAGACCGGGTTGTAGGTGAAGGAAATATGCCCTAGAGGCAATAATAAAGTTATTATTTATTTTCTTATATCATGATAAATGTTTATTATTCATGCTAGAATTGTATTAACCGGAAACATAATACATGTGTGAATACATAGACAAACAGAGTGTCACTAGTATGCCTCTACTTGACTAGCTCGTTGATCAAAGATGGTTATGTTTCCTAACCATAGACATGAGTTGTCATTTGATTAATGGGATCACATCATTAGGAGAATGATGTGATTGACTTGACCCATTCCGTTAGCATAGCACTTGATCGTTTAGTTTGTTGCTATTGCTTTCTTCATGACTTATACATGTTCCTATGATTATGAGATTATGCAACTCCCGTTTACCGGAGGAACACTTTGTGTGCTACCAAACGTCACAACGTAACTGGGTGATTATAAAGGTGCTCTACAGGTGTCTCCGAAGGTACTTGTTGGGTTGGCGTATTTCGAGATTAGGATTTGTCACTCCGATTGTCGGAGAGGTATCTCTGGGCCCACTCGGTAATGCACATCACTATAAGCCTTGCAAGCATTGCAACTAATGAGTTAGTTGCAGGATGATGTGTTACGGAACGAGTAAAGAGACTTGCCGGTAACGAGATTGAACTAGGTATTGAGATACCGACGATTGAATCTCGGGCAAGTAACATACCGATGACAAAGGGAACAACGTATGTTGTTATGCGGTCTAACCGATAAAGATCTTCGTAGAATATGTAGGAGCCAATATGGGCATCCAGGTACTGCTATTGGTTATTGACCAGAGAGCTCGGTCATGTCTACATAGTTCTCGAACCCGTAGGGTCCGCATGCTTAACGTTCGTTGATGATATAGTACTATATGAGTTATGTATGTTGATGACCGAATGTTGTTCGGAGTCCGGGATGAGATCACGGACATGACGAGGAACTCCGGAATGGTCCGGAGATAAAGTTTGATATATGGGATAGTAGTGTTTGATCTCCGGAAGGGTTCCGGAATTCACCGGAAGGGGTTCCGGATGTTCCCCGAAATGTTTGGGCACGAGAACACTTTATCTGGGCCAAAGCGAGGCTTTTGGAAAGTGCACTAGGAAGTTTTTCAAAGACCTGAGGCTAGACGCCAGGAACCCTGGCGTCTAGGGGGTAGACACCGGGAACCCTTGCGTCTAGCCCTGGAGTCCGAGAAGGACTCTTGCCTTTCGGGTGAAACCGACTTTGAGGAGGCTTTTACTCCAAGTTTCGACCCCAGGGCTCAACATATAAATAGAGGGGTAGGGCTGGCACCAAAGACACATCGAGATACACCAAGCCGTGTGCCGGCAACCCCGTCCCCTCTAGTTTATCCTCCGTCATAGTTTTCGTAGTGCTTAGGCGAAGCCCTGCGGAGATTGTTCTTCACCAACGTCATCACCACGCCGTCGTGCTGCCGGAACTCATCTACTACTTCGCCCCTCTTGCTGGATTGAGAAGGCAAGGACGTCACCAAGCCGAACGTGTGCAGAACTCGGAGGTGTCGTGCTTTCGGTACTTGGATCGGTCGGACGTGAAGACGTACGACTACATCAACCGCGTTGATATAATGCTTCCGTGAACGGTCTACGAGGGTACGTAGACAACACTCTCCCCTCTCGTTGCTATGCATCACCATGATCTTGCGTGTGCGTAGGAATTTTTTTGAAATTACTACGTTCCCCAACAGTGGCATCAGAGCCTAGGTTTTATGCGTTGATGTTGTGCATTAGTAGAACACAAGTGAGTTGTGGGCGATATAAGTCATACTGCTTACTAGCATGTCATACTTTGGTTCGGCGGTATTGTTGGATGAAGCGGCTCGGATTGACATTACCGTACGCTTACGCGAGACTGATTCTACCGACGTGCTTTGCACACAGGTGGCTGGTGGGTGTCAGTTTCTCCAACTTTAGTTGAACCAAGTGTGGCTACGCCCGGTCCTTGCGAAGGTTAAAACATCACCAACTTGACAAACTATCATTGTGGTTTTGATGCGTAGGTAAGAACGGTTCTTGCTAAGCCCGTAGCAGCCACGTAAAACTTGCAACAACAAAGTAGAGGACGTCTAACTTGTTTTTGCAGGGCATGTTGTGATGTGATATGGTCAAGACATGATGCTAAATTTTATTGTATGAGATGATCATGTTTTGTAACCGAGTTACCGACAACTGGTAGGAGCCATATGGTTGTCGCTTTATTGTATGCAATGCAATTGCGCTGTAATGCTTTACTTTATCACTAAGCGGTAGCGATAGTCGTGGAAGCATAAGATTGGCGAGACGACAACGATGCTACGATGGTGATCAAGGTGTCGCGCCGATGACGATGGTGATCATGACGGTGCTTCGGAGATGGAGATCACAAGCACAAGATGATGATGGTCATATCATATCACTTATATTGATTGCATGTGATGTTTATCTTTTATGCATCTTATCTTGCTTTGATTAACGGTGCATTATAAGATGATCTCTCACTAAATTTCAAGATAAAAGTGTTCTCCCTGAGTATGCACCGTTGCCAAAGTTCGTCGTGCCCAGACACCATGTGATGATCGGGTGTGATAAGCTCTACGTCCATCTACCACGGGTGCATGCCAGTTTTGCACACGCAGAATACTCAGGTTAAACTTGACGAGCCTAGCATATGCAGATATGGCCTCAGAACACTGAGACCGAAAGGTCGAGCGTGAATCATATAGTAGATATGATCAACATATTGATGTTCACCATTGAAAGCTACTCCATTTCACGTGATGATCGGTTATGGTTTAGTTGATTTGGATCACGTGATCACTTAGAAGATTAGAGGGATGTCTTTCTAAGTGGGAGTTCTTAAGTAATATGATTAATTGAACTTTAATTTATCATGAACTTAGTCCTGGTAGTATTAGCATATCTATGTTGTAGATCAATAGCTCGCGATGTTGCTCCCCGTTTAATTTTTATATGTTCCTAGAGAAAACTAAGTTGAAAAATGTTAGTAGCAATGATGCGGATTGGATCTGTGATCTGAGGTTTATCCTAATTGCTGCACAGAAGAATTATGTCCTTGACGCACCGCTAGGTGACTGACCTATTGCAGGAGCAGATGTAGACGTTAATGAATGTTTGGCCAGCTCAATATGATGACTACTTGATAGTTTAGTGCACCATGCTTAACAGCTTAGAATCGGGACTTCAAAGACATTTTGAACGTCATGGATCATATAAGATGTTCCAGGAGTTGAAGTTAATATTTCAAGCAAATACCCGAGTTGAGAGATATGAAGTCTCCAACAAGTTCTATAGCTAAAATATGGAGGAGAATAGCTCAAGCAGTGAGCATGTGCTCAGATTGTCTGGGTACTACAATCGCTTGAATCAAGTGGGAGTTAATCTTCCAGATAAAATAGTGATTGACAGAATTCTCTAGTCACAATCACCAAGTTAGTAGAAGTTCGTGATGAACTATAGTATGCAAGGGATGACGTAAATGATTCCCGAGCTTTTCATGATGATGAAATCGATGAAGGTAGAAATCAAGAAAGAGCATCAAGTGTTGATGATTAACAAGACCACTTGTTTCAAGAAAAGGGCCAAGGGAAAGAAAGGGAACTTCAAGAAGAACGGCAAGCAAGTTGCTGCTCAAGTGAAGAAGCCCAAGTCTGGACCTAAGCCTGAGACTAAGTGCTTCTACTGCAAAGGGACTGGTCATTGGAAGCAGAAATGCCCTGAATGTCTAGTGGATAAGAAAGATGGCAAAGTGAACAAGGGTATATTTGATATACAGGTTATTGATGTGTACTTTACTAGATTTTATAGCAACCCCTCGGTATTTGATACTGTTAGTTGCTAAGAATAGTAACTCGAAATAGGAGTTGCAGAATGAACAGAGACTAGTTAAGGGTGAAGTGACGATGTGTATTGGAAATGGTTCCAAGATTGATATGATCATCATCGCACACTCCCTATACTTTCGGGATTAGTGTTAAACCTAAAAAAAATGTTATTTAGTGTTTGCGTTGAGCATGAATATGGTTGGATCATGTTTATTGAAATACAGTTATTCATTTAAGTAAGAGAACAAATTGTTGTTCTGTTTACATGAATAAAACCTTATATGGTTACACACCCAATGAAAATGGTTCGTTGGATCTCGATCGTAGTGATACACATATTCATAATATTGAAACCAAAAGATGCAAAGTTAATAATGATAGTGCAACTTATTTGTGGCACTGCCGTTTAGGTCATATTGGTGTAAAGTGCATGAAGAACTCCATGCTGATGGACTTTTGGAATCACTTGATGCTTGCGAACCATGCCTCATGGGCAAGATGACTAAGACTCCGTTCTCCGGAACAATGGAGCGAGCAACTGACTTATTGGAAATAATACATGATGATTTATGCGGTCCGATGAGTGTTAAGGCTCACGGAAAGTATCGTTATTTTCTGACCTTCACAGATGATTTGAGCAGATATGGGTATATCTACTTAATGAAACACAAGTCTGAAACATTTGAAAAGTTCAAAGAATTTCAGAGTGAAGTGGAGAATCATCGTAACAAGAAAATAAAAGTTTCTACGATATGATCGTAGAGGTAAAATATTTGAGTTAAGAGTTTGGCCTTCAGTTAAAACAATGTGAAATAGTTTCACTACTCACGCCACCTGGAACACCACAGTGTAATGGTGTGTCCGAACGTCATAACCATACTTTATTAGATATGGTGTGATCTATGATGTCTCTTACCGATCTACCACTATCGTTTTGGGGTTATGCATTAGAGACAACTACATTCACGTTAAATAGGGCACCATCTAAATCTGTTGAAACGACACCGTATGGACTATGGTTTGGCAACAAACCTAAGCTGTCGTTTCTTAAAGTTTGGGGCTGCGATGCTTATATGAAAAAGTTTCATCCTAATAAGCTCAAACCCAAATCGGAGAAATGTGTCTTCATAGGATACCCAAAGGAGACTGTTGGGTACACCTTCTATCACAGATCCGAAGGCAAGACCTTTGTTGCTAAATTCGGAGTCTTTCTAGAGAAGGAGTTTCTCTCGAAAGAAGTGAGTGGGAGGAAAGTAGAACTTGATGAGGTAACTGTACCTACTCCCTTATTGGAAAGTAGTTCATCACAGAAATTTGTTCCTGTGACTACTACACCAATTAGTGAGGAAGCTAATGATGAAGATCATGTAACTTCAGATCAAGTTACTACCGAAACCTCGTAGGTAAACCAGAGTGAGATCCGCACTAGAGTGGTACGGTAATCCTGTTCTGGAGGTCATGTTACTTGACCATGACGAGCCTACGAACTGGCTTGAGGCCATGAAATCTGAGATGAGATCCGCACTAGAGTGAGGAAGCGATGATGAGCCCAGATTCCGCGAAATGGCTTGAGGCCATGAAATCTGAGATGAGATCCATGTATGAGAACAAAGTATGGACTTTGATTGACTTGCCCAATGATCGGCGAGCCATTGAGATTAAATGGATCTTCAAGAGGAAGACAGACGCTGATAGTAGTGTTACTATCTACAAAGCTAGAATTGTCGGAAAAAGGGTTTTTGACAAGTTCAAGGTGTTGACTACGATGAGAGTTCCTCACTCGTATCTATGCTTAAGTCTGTCCGAATCATGTTAGCAATTGCCGCATTTTATGAAATCTGGCAAATGGATAAACAAAACTGCATTCTTTAATGGATTTATTAAAGAAGAGTTGTATATGATGCAACCAGAAGGTTTTGTCAATCCTAAAGGTACTAACAAAATATGCAAGCTCCAGCGATCCATCTATGGACTGGTGCAAGCATCTCGGAGTTGGAATATACGCTTTGATAAGTTGATCAAAGCATATTGTTTTATACAGACTTGCGATGAAGTCTGTATTTACAAGAAAGTGAGTGGGAGCACTACAACATTTCTCATAAGTATATGTGAATGACATATTGTTGATCGGAGATAATGTAGAATTATTCTATAAAGCATAAAGGAATGTTTTGTTGGGGAACGTAGCATAAATTCAAAATTTTCTACGCATCACCAAGATCAATCCATGGAGTAATCTAGCAACGAGGGAAGGAGAGTGCATCTACATACCCTTGTAGATCGCTAAGCGGAAGCGTTCAAGAGAACGGGGTTGATGGAGTCGTACTCGTCATGATCCAAATCACCGGAGATCCTAGTACCGAAAGGACGGCACCTCCGTGTTCAACACACGTACAGCCCGATGATGTCTCCCACGCCTTGATCCAGCAAGGAGAGAGGGAGAGGTTGAGGAAGACTCCATCCAGCAGCAGCACAACAGCGTGGTGGTGATGGAGGAGCGTGGCAATCCTGCAGGGCTTCGCCAAGCACCACGGGAGAGGAGGAGAAAGAGAGGGAGGGCTGCACCAGCAGGGAGAGATCAAATCATGTGTTATGGGCAGCCCTAGGCCTCACTATATATAGGGGAGAGGGAGGAGGGTGCGCCCCCTCTAGGGTTCCCACCCCTAGGGGGGGCGGCAACCCTAGATGGGAAAGGGGAGGCGGCCAAGGGGAGGAATCCCTCCTCCCCAAGGCACCTAGGAGGTGCCTTCCCCTCCTAGGACTCTTCTTTTTAGGGTTTCCCCACCCTAGGCGCATGGCCCTAGGGGGAAGTGGCGCCCCAGCCCACTTTGGGCTGGATCCCTTCCCACTTCAGCCCATGGGGACCTCCGGGATAGGTGGCCCCACCCGGTGGACCCCCGGGACCCTTCCGGTGGTCCCGGTACAATACCGATAACCCCGAAACTTGTCCCGATGGCCGAAATAGGACTTCCTATATATAAATCTTTACCTCCGGACCATTCCGAAACTCCTCGTGACGTCCGGGATCTCATCCGGGACTCCGAACAACAATCGGTAACCACATACAAACTTCCTTTATAACCCTAGCGTCATCGAACCTTAAGTGTGTAGACCCTACGGGTTCGGGAGACATGCAGACATGACCGAGACGTTTTCCGGTCAATAACCAACAGCGGGATCTGGATACCCATGTTGGCTCCCACATGTTCCACGATGATCTCATCGGATGAACCACGATGTCAAGGACTTAATCAATCCCGTATACAATTCCCTTTGTCTAGCGGTATTGTACTTGCCCGAGATTCGATCGTCGGTATCCCGATACCTTGTTCAATCTCGTTACCGGCAAGTCTCTTTACTCGTTCCGTAACACATCATCCCGTGATCAACTCCTTGATCGCATTGTGCACATTATGACGATGTCCTACCGAGTGGGCCCAGAGATACCTCTCCATCACACGGAGTGACAAATCCCTGTCTCGATTCGTGCCAACCCAACAGACACTTTCGGAGATACCCGTAGTGCACCTTTATAGTCACCCAGTTACGTTGTGACGTTTGGCACACCCAAAGTATTCCTACGGTATCCGGGAGTTGCACAATCTCATGGTCTAAGGAAATGATACTTGACATTAGAAAAGCTTCAGCGAACGAACTACACGATCTTTGAGCTAGGCTTAGGATTGGGTCTTGTCCATCACATCATTCTCCTAATGATGTGATCCCGTTATCAACGACATCCAATGTCCATGGTCAGGAAACCGTAACCATCTATTGATCAACGAGCTAGTCAACTAGAGGCTTACTAGGGACATGGTGTTGTCTATGTATCCACACATGTATCTGTGTTTCCTATCAATACAATTATAGCATGGATAATAAACGATTATCATGAACAAGGAAATATAATAATAACTTATTTATTATTGCCTCTAGGGCATATTTCCAACAGTCTCCCACTTGCACTAGAGTCAATAATCTAGTTCACATCGCCATGTGATTAACACTCACAGAGTTCTGGGTTTGATCATGTTGCTTGTGAGAGAGGTTTTAGTCAATGGGTCTGAACCTTTCAGATCCGTGTGTGCTTTACAAATCTCTATGTCAACTCCTAGATGCAGCTACCACGCTACATTTGGAGCTATTCCAAATAACTGTTCTACTATATGAATCCAGTTTACTACTCAGAATAATCTGGATTAGTGTCAAAGTTTGCATCGGCGTAACCCTTTACGACGAACTCTTTTACCACCTCCATAATCGAGAAAAATTCCTTAGTCCACTAGTTACTAAGGATGACTTTGACCGCTGTCCTGTGATCCATTCTTGGACCACTCTTGTACCCCTTGACTGACTCATGGCAAGGCACACTTCAGGTGCGGTACATAGCATAGCATACTGTAGAGCCTATGTCTTAAGCATAGGGGACGACCTTCGTCCTTTCTCTCTATTCTGCCGTGGTCGAGCTATAAGTCTTAACTTCACACCTTACAACTCAGGCAAGAACTCCTTCTTTGACTGATCCATCTTGAACACCTTCAAGATCATGTCAAGGAATGTGCTCATTTGAAAGTACTATTAAGCGTTTTGATCTATCCTTATAGATCTTGATGCTCAATGTTCAAGTAGTTTAATCCAGGCTTTCCACTAAGAAACACTTTCCAAATAACCCTATATGCTTTCCAGAAATTCTACGTCATTTCTGATCAACAATATGTCAACAACATATATTCATCAGAAATTCTATAGTGCTCCCACTCACTTCTTTGGAAATACAAGTTTCTCATAAACTTTGTATCCACCCAAAATCTTTGATCATCTCATCAAAGCATACATTCCAACTCCGAAATGCTTACTCCAGTCCTTAGAAGGATTGCTGGGGCTTTGCATACTTATTAGCATCTTTCAGGATTGACAAAACCATCCGGTTGTATCCCATACAACCTTTCCTCAAGAAAATTGTCGAGGAAACAATGTTTTGACATCCTATCTGCAAGATTTCATAAACAATGTAGTAATCGCTAATATAATTCCAACAGACTCTTAGCATCGCTACGACTGAGAAAGTCTCATCGTAGTCAACTCCTTGAACTTGTCGGAAAACATCTTAACGACAAGTCGAGCTTTCTTAATGGTGATACCTACCATCATTGTCCGTCTTCCTTTTAAAATCCATCTATACTCAACAGCCTTTCGACCATCGAGCCGTTCTGCCAAAGTCTACACTTTGTTTTCATACATGGATCCTCTCTCGGATTTTATGGCCTCGAGCCATCTATCGGAATCCGGGCCCACCATCGCTTCTCCATAGCTCGTAGGTTCATTGTTTTCTAGCAACATGACTTCCAAGACAGGATTACGTACCACTCTGAAGTAGTACGATCCTTGTCATCCTACGAGGTTTGGTAGTGACTTGATCTGAAGTTTCATGATCACTATCATAAGTTTCCACTTCAATTGGTGTAGGTGCCACAGGAACAACTCCCTGTGCCCTGTCACACACTAGTTGAAGAGGCGGTTCAATAACCTCATCAAGTCTCCACCATCCTCCCACTCAATTCTTTCGAGAGAAACTTTTCCTCGAGAAAGGACCCATTTCTAGAAACAATCACTTTTGCTTCCAGATCTGAAATAGGAGGTATATCCAACTACTTTGGGTATTCTATGAAGATGCATTTATCCGCTTTGGGTTTGAGCTTATCAGCCTGAAACTTTTTCACATAAGCGTCGCAGCCCCAAACTTTTAAGAAACGACAGCTTAGGTTTCTCTAAACCATAGTTCATATGGTGTCGTCTCAACAGAATTACGTGGTGCCCCTTTTAAAGTGAATGTGGTTGTCTCTAATGCCTAACCCATAAACTATTATGGTAATTCGATAAGAGACATCATGGTATGCATCATATCCAATAGGGTGCAGTTATGATGTTCGGACACACCATCACACTATGTTGTTCCAGGTTGTATCAGTTGTGAAACAATTTCCACAATGTCTTAATTCTGTGCCAAACTCGTAATTCAGATATTCATCTCTATGATCATATCATAGATCTTTTATCCTCTTGTCACGACGATCTTTCAACTTCACCCTAAAATTACTTGAACCTTTCAATAATTCAGACTCGTGATTCATCAAGTAAATATACTCAACATCTACTCAAATCATCTGTGAAGTAAGAACATAACGATATCCACTACATGCCTCAGCACTCATTGGACTGCACACATCAAAATGTATTACTTCCAACAAGTTGCTTTCTAGTTCCATTTTACTGAAAACGAGGCTTTCAGTCATCTTGCCCATGTGTTAAGATTTGCATATCTCAAGTGATTCAAAATCAAGTGAGTCCAAACGATCCATCTGCATGGAGTTTCTTCATGCATATACACCAATAGACACGGTTCGCATGTCTCAAACTTTTCAAAAATGATTGAGTCCAAAGATCCATCAACATGGAGCTTCTTCATGCGTTTTATACCGATATGACTTACGTGGCAGTGCCACAAGTAGGTGGTACTATCATTACTATCTTATATCTTTTGGCATGAACATGTGTATCATTATGATCGAGATTCAATAAACCATTCATTTTAGGTGCAAGACCATTGAAGGTATTATTCAAATAAACAGAGTAACCACTATTCTTCTTAAATGAATAACCGTATTGCGATAGACATAATCCAATCATGTCTATGCTCAACGCAAACACCAATCTCGATGGTAGAGGGAGCGTACGATATTTGATCAACCTTGGAAATACTTCCAACACATGTCGTGATCTCACCTTTAACTAGTCTCCGTTTATTCCGTAGCTATTATTTCGAGTTACTAACACTTAGCAACCGAACTGGTATCTAATACCCTGGTGCTACTAGGAGTACTAGTAAAGTACACATCAACACAATGTATATCCAATATACTTCTATTGACCTTGCCAGCCTTCTCATCTACCAAGTATCTAGGGTAATTCTGCTCCAGTGGCTGTTCCCCTTATTACAGAAGCACTCAGTCTCGGGTTTGGGTTCAACCTTGGGTTTCTTCACTAGAGCAGCAGCTGAATTGCCGTTGAAGTATCCCTTTGTTCCCTTGCCCTTCTTGAAACTAGTGGTTTCACCAACCATCAACAATTGATGCTCCTTCTTGATTTCTACTTTCGCGGTGTCAAACATCGCGATTATCTCAAGGATCATCATATATGTCCCTGATATATCATAGTTCATCACGAAGCTCTAGCAGCTTGGTGGTAATGACTTCGGAGAACCATCACTATTTCATCTGGAACATCAACTCCCACTCGATTCAAGCGATTGTTGTACTTAGACAATCTGAGCACAAGCTCAACAATTGAGCTTTTCTCCCTTAGTTTGTAGGCTAAGAAAATAGTCGGAGGTCTTATACCTCTTGACGTGGGCACAAGCCTGAAATCCCAATTTCATCCCTCGAAACATCTCATATGTTTCGCGACGTTCCAAAACGTCTTCGGTGCCTCAACTCTAAACCGTTTAACTGAACTATCACGTAGTTATCAAAATTTGTATGTCAGATGTTCCCAACATCTATAGACGACGTTCGAGGTTCAGCACACTGAGCGGTGCATTAAGGACATAAGCCTTCTATGAAGCAAATGAGGACAATCCTCAGTTTACGGACCTAGTCCGCATAATTACTACTATCAACTTTCAACTAAATTTTCTCTAGGAACATAACTAAATAGTAGAACTGAAGCGCGAGCTACGACATAATTGCGAAGACCTTTTGACTATGTTCATGATAATTAAGTTCATCTTATGAACTCCCACTCAGATAGACATCCCTCTAGTCATCTAAGTGATTACATGATCCGAGTCAACTAGGCCGTGTCCGATCATCACGTGAGACGGACTAGTCAACATCGGTGAACATCTTCATGTTGATCGTATCTTCTATACGACTCATGCTCGACCTTTCGGTCTTCTGTGTTTCGAGGCCATGTCTATACACATGCTAGGCTCATCAAGTCAACCTAAGTGTTTGCATGTGTAAATCTGTCTTACACCCGTTGTATGTGAACGTTTGGATCAAACACCCGATCATCACGTGGTGCATTGAAACAACAAACTGTCGCAACGGTGCACAGTTAGGGGGAACACTTTCTTGAAATTTTTAATGAGGGATCATCTTATTTACTACCATCATTCTAAGCAAATAAGATGTATAAACATGATAAACATCACATGCAACCAAATAGTGACATGATATGGCCAATATCACTTTGCTCCTTTTAATCTCCGTCTTCGGGGCTCCATGATCATCATCGTCACCGGCATGACACCATGATCTCCATCATCGTGTCTTCTTGAAGTTGTCACGTCATCTATTACTTCTACTACTACAGCTAACGGTTAGCAATAAAGTAAAGTAATTACATGACGTTTATGTTGACACGCAGGTCAAAAATAAATTAAGACAACTCCTATGGCTCCTGCCGGTTGTCATACTCATCGACATGCAAGTCGTGATTCCTATTACAAGAACATGATCAATCTCATACATCACATATATCATTCATCACATCCTTTGGCCATATCACATCACATAGCATACCCTGCAAAAACAAGTTAGACGTCCTCTAATTGTTGTCTGCATGTTTTACATGGCTGCTATGGGTTTCTAGCAAGAACGTTTCTTACCTACGCAAAACCACAACGTGATATGCCAATTGCTATTTACCCTTCATAAGGACCCTTTTCATCGAATCCGACCCAACTAAAGCGGGAGAGAGAGACACCCACCAGCCACCTTATGCAACTAGTGCATGTTTGTCGGTGGAACCGGTCTCACGTAAGCATACGTGTAAGGTTGGTCCGGGCCGCTTCATCCCACAATACCGTCGAATCAAGATAAGACTAGTAACGGCAAGCATATTGAACAAAATCAACGCCCACAACTTCTTTGTGTTCTACTCGTGCATAGAATCTATGCATAAACCTGGCTCTGATACCTCTGTTGGGGAACGTAGCATAAATTCAAAATTTTCTACGCATCACCAAGATCAATCCATGGAGTAATCTAGCAACGAGGGAAGGAGAGTGCATCTACATACCCTTGTAGATCACTAAGCGGAAGCGTTCAAGAGAACGGGGTTGATGGAGTCGTACTCGTCATGATCCAAATCACCGGAGATCCTAGTACCGAAAGGACGGCACCTCCGCGTTCAACACACGTACAGCCCGACGATGTCTCCCACGCCTTGATCCAGCAAGGAGAGAGGGAGAGGTTGAGGAAGACTCCATCCAGCAGCAGCACAACAGCGTGGTGGTGATGGAGGAGCGTGGCAATCCTGCAGGGCTTCGCCAAGCACCACGGGAGAGGGGGAGAAAGAGAGGGAGGGCTGCACCAGCAGGGAGAGATCAAATCATGTGTTATGGGCAGCCCTAGGCCTCACTATATATAGGGGAGAGGGAGGAGGGTGCGCCCCCTCTAGGGTTCCCACCCCTAGGGGGGGCGGCAGCCCTAGATGGGAAAGGGGAGGCGGCCAAGGGGAGGAATCCATCCTCCCCAAGGCACCTAGGAGGTGCCTTCCCCTCCTAGGACTCTTCCTTTTAGGGTTTCCCCACCCTAGGCGCATGGGCCCTAGGGGGAAGTGGCGCCCCAGCCCACTTTGGGCTGGATCCCTTCCCACTTCAGCCCATGGGGCCCTCCGGGATAGGTGGCCCCACCCGGTGGACCCCCAGGACCCTTCCGGTGGTCCCGGTACAATACCGATAACCCCGAAACTTGTCCCGATGGCCGAAATAGGACTTCCTATATATAAATCTTTACCTCCGAACCATTTCGAAACTCCTCGTGACGTCCGGGATCTCATCCGGGACTCCGAACAACATTCGGTAACCACATACAAACTTCCTTTATAACCCTAGCGTCATCGAACCTTAAGTGTGTAGACCCTACGGGTTCGGGAGACATGCAGACATGACCGAGACGTTCTCCGGTCAATAACCAACAGCGGGATCTGGATACCCATGTTGGCTCCCACATGTTCCACGATGATCTCATCGGATGAACCACGATGTCAAGGACTTAATCAATCCCGTATACAATTCCCTTTGTCTAGCGGTATTGTACTTGCCCGAGATTCGATCATCGGTATCCCGATACCTTGTTCAATCTCGTTACCGGCAAGTCTCTTTACTCGTTCCGTAACACATCATCCCGTGATCAACTCCTTGATCGCATTGTGCACATTATGATGATGTCCTACCGAGTGGGCCCAGAGATACCTCTCCGTCACACGGAGTGACAAATCCCTGTCTCGATTCGTGCCAACCCAACAGACACTTTCGGAGATACCCGTAGTGCACCTTTATAGTCACCCAGTTACGTTGTGACGTTTGGCACACCCAAAGTATTCCTACGGTATCCGGGAGTTGCACAATCTCATGGTCTAAGGAAATGATACTTGACATTAGAAAAGCTTCAGCGAACGAACTACACGATCTTTGAGCTAGGCTTAGGATTGGGTCTTGTCCATCACATCATTCTCCTAATGATGTGATCCCGTTATCAACGACATCCAATGTCCATGGTCAGGAAACCGTAACCATCTATTGATCAACGAGCTAGTCAACTAGAGGCTTACTAGGGACATGGTGTTGTCTATGTATCCACACATGTATCTGTGTTTCCTATCAATACAATTATAGCATGGATAATAAACGATTATCATGAACAAGGAAATATAATAATAACTTATTTATTATTGCCTCTAGGGCATATTTCCAACATGTTTGAAAGGAGTTTTTCAAAGAAAGACCTCGGTGAAGCTGCTTACATATTGAGCATCAAGATCTATAGAGATAGATCAAGACGCTTGATAAGTTTTTCAATGAGTACATACCTTGACAAGATTTTGAAGTAGTTCAAAATGGAACAATCAAAGAAGGAGTTCTTTCCTGTGTTACAAGGTGTGAAGTTGAGTAAGACTCAAAACCCGACCACGGCAGAAGATAGAGAGAGAATGAAAGTCATTCCCTATGCCTCAGCCATAGGTTCTATAAAGTATGCCATGCTGTGTACCAGACCTATTGTATACCCTGCCCTGAGTTTGGCAAGGGAATACAATAGTGATCTAGGAGTAGATCACTGGATATTGGTCAAAATTATCCTTAGTGGAATAAGGATATGTTTCTCGATTATGGAAGTGACAAAAGGTTCGTCGTAAAGGGTTACGTCGATGCAAATTTTGACACTAATCCAGATGACTCTAAATCTCAATCTGGATACATATTGAAAGTGGGAGCAATTAGCTAGAGTAGCTCCGTGCAGAGCATTGTTGACATAGAAATTTGCAAAATACTTATGGATCTGAATGTGGCAGACCCGTTGACTAAACTTCTCTCACAAGCAAAACATGATCACACCTTAGTACTCTTTGGGTGTTAATCACATAGCGATGTGAACTAGATTATTGACTCTAGTAAACCCTTTGGGTGTTGGTCACATGTCGATGTGAACTATGGGTGTTAATCACATGGTGATGTGAACTATTGGTATTAAATCACATGGCGATGTGAACTAGATTATTGACTCTAGTGCAAGTGGGAGACTGAAGGAAATATGCCCTAGAGGCAATAATAAAGTTATTATTTATTTCCTTATATCATGATAAATGTTTATTATTCATGCTAGAATTGTATTAACCGGAAACCTAATACATGTGTGAATACATAGACAAACAGAGTATCACTAGTATGCCTCTACTTGACTAGCTCGTTGATCAAAGATGGTTATGTTTCCTAACCATAGACATGAGTTGTCATTTGATTAATGGGACCACATCATTAGGAGAATGATGTGATTGACTTGACCCATTCTGTTAGCATAGCACTTGATCGTTTAGTTTGTTGCTATTGCTTTCTTCATGACTTATACATGTTCCTATGACTATGGGATATGCAACTCCCGTTTACCGGAGGAACACTTTGTGTGCTACCAAACGTCACAACGTAACTGGGTGATTATAAAGGTACTCTACAGGTGTCTCCGAAGGTACTTGTTGGGTTGGCGTATTTCGAGATTAGGATTTGTCACTCCGATTGTCGGAGAGGTATCTCTGGGCCCACTCGGTAATGCACATCACTATAAGCCTTGCAAGCATTGCAACTAATGAGTTAGTTGTAGGATGATGTGTTACGGAACGAGTAAAGAGACTTGCCGGTAACGAGATTGAACTAGGTATTGAGATACCGACGATCGAATCTCGGGCAAGTAACATACCGATGACAAAGGGAACAACGTATGTTGTTATGCGGTCTGACCGATGAAGATCTTCGTAGAATATGTAGGAGCCAATATGGGCATCTAGGTCCGCTATTGGTTATTGACCAGAGAGGTGTCTCGGTCATGTCTACATAGTTCTCGAACCCGTAGGGTCCGCACGCTTAACGTTCGTTGACGATATAGTACTATATGAGTTATGTATGTTGATGACCGAATGTTGTTCGGAGTCCGGGATGAGATCACGGACATGACGGGGAACTCCGGAATGGTCCGGAGATAAAGTTTGATATATGGGATAGTAGTGTTTGATCTTCGGAAGGGTTCCGGAATTCACCAGAAGGGGTTCCGGATGTTTCCTGAAATGTTTGGGCACAAGACCACTTTATCTGGGCCAAAGGGGAAAGCCCACGAGGCTTTTGGAAAGTGCAAAAGGAAGTTTTGCGGAGACCAGAGGCTAGACGCCAGGAACCCTGGCGTCTAGGGGGTAGACACCGGGAACCCTGGCGTCTAGACCTGGAGTCCGAGAAGGACTCTTGCCTTTCGGGTGAAACCAACTTTGAGGAGGCTTTTACTCCCAGTTTCGACCCTAGGGCTCAACATATAAATAGAGGGGTAGGGCTAGCACCAAAGACACATCAAGAAACACCAAGCCATGTGCCGGCAACCCCGTCCCCTCTAGTTTATCCTCCGTCATAGTTTTCGTAGTGCTTAGGCGAAGCCCTGCGGAGATTGTTCTTCACCAACACCATCACCACGCCGTCGTGCTGCCGGAACTCATCTACTACTTCGCTCCTCTTCCTGGATCGAGAAGGCGAGGTCGTCACCGAGCCGAACGTGTGCAGAACTCGGAGGTGCCGTGCATTCGGCACTTGGATCGGTCGGACGTGAAGACGTACGACTACATCAACTGCGTTGATATAACGCTTCCGCGAACGGTCTACGAGGGTACGTAGACAACACTCTCCCCTCTCGTTTCTATGCATCACCATGATCTTACGTGTGCGTAGGAATTTTTTTGAAATTACTACGTTCCCCAACAGTAGGATCAATTGTCGTACTATCAAGGGGGCTCTCTAGGGAGTACCTTGATCGTATCATTAGTCGAGAGCTCAAACCATTGCATCCTTGCATCATATTTCTTGGTTCTTGTTTGGTTCCTTTTGTGAGTCTTAGAGCTTATGGTCATCTTGATGATAAGCTTGAGTTCATCGAAAACGGTGTTCGCATGCGTCTTCTATGATGTTTTCGGTGTTGGAGGTTTTACCGGTCTTATCTGAGGAAGGGTTCTCACCATTTTATTATGTTCCTTTTCTCATTTGCTTCTTATTGATATTTCTCTCAATATTGTGTTATCCCTTGTCATTTGCTTTCCAACAAACTTGGTTTCGTTGAATTCGGAGCTCGTATGCGAAAGTTGTGGCTGTTTTGATATTGCCTGTTTTTCACAGAGAGGTTGGGCCGCTCCATAGAGAGGTTGTACAGCTTGACCGGTACAACCGGTGTTTGGAGCGGTTGTACCGCTCCAGAATTGGTCCAGAGGTTGTACCGGTCATGTACCGCTCTACCACGAGACTGGTCTCTGTTGTGGAGCGGTTGTTGGGCGGTTGTGGGCCGGTTGTACCGCTTATTGCCTGTTACCGGTTGTACCGCTGATCATAGAGGTTGTACCGCTCCTATGTTATTCTATACATAATGGGCAGATTCGTGGGGACCTATTTAAGGGGGTCTTCTTCCCCAATGGTTCCCTAACTCTTCAGCTCGTTTTTGCCCCCATTTTTGACCTTGTTTGAGCTTGCTAACTCTCAATCCCTCCATGGATTCTTGCTAGTTTTTGAGGGAAAAGAGAGAGGAGATCTAGATCCACATTTCCACCAATCACTTTCTCCTCTATGTGAGGGGAACCCCTTGGATCTAGATCTTGGGGTTCTTGGTGTTCTCCTTCTTGTTCTTCCTCTCATTTTCCTCCCTAGTATTAGTTGCTTTGGTGGGATTTGGGAGAGAAGGACTTGGGCACTCCGTGTGCCCTTGCCATTGCATTTGTGCATCGGTTTGAGTTCTCCACGGTGATACGTGGAAGTTACAAGTTGGGAAGCTTATTAGTCTTGGGTGCTTGGTACCCTTGAGCTTGTTCCTCTTGGGTGCTTGGGCGCCCTAGACGGTTGGTGGTGTTCGGAGCTCAATCATTGTGGTGTAAAGCTCCGGGCAAGCGCCATGGTCTCCAATTAGGTTGTGGAGATTGCCCCGAGCAATTTGACGGGTACCGGTAACCGCCCCCAAGGGTTGCCAAAGTGTACGGGTTCGGTGACCGCCCCCAAGGGTTGCCATTTGTACGGGTTCGGTGACCGCCCTCAAGGGTCCCTTAGTGGAATCACGGCATCTTGCATTGTGCGAGGGGGTGAGGAGATTACGGTGGCCCTAGTGGCTTCTTGGGGAGCATTATGCCTCCACACTGCTCCAAACGGAGATTAGCATCCGCAAGGGTGTGAACTTCGGGATACATCGTCGTCTCCACGTGCCTTGGTTATCTCTTACCCGAGCCCTTTACTTATGCACTTTACTTTGTGATAGCCATATTGTTCTTTGTCATATATCTTGCTATCACATAGTTGCTTATCTTGCTTAGCATAAGTTGTTGGTGCACATAGGTGAGCCTAGTTGTTTTAGGTTTTGTGCTTGGCAAATTAACTGCTAGATTTATTCCGCATTTGTTCAAGCCTAAACCTATTTTTTTAAAGCGCCTATTCACCCCCCTCTAGGCGAAATCCTCGATCTTTCAATTGGTATCAGAGACTCGTCTCTCTTTGTAAGGCTTAACCGCCTAGAGAGTAAAGATGTTGACTAGGGGATTAGGATTCTCTGACACTCTTAGTTTCGATGGCACAAATTTTGATGTTTGGGTAATTCGCATGCTTAATCTCTTTAGGGTCATGGACCCAAATTTAGAGAGAATTGTAGATATTGGTTTTTTCTCCTCCAAAGGATCCCCAAAGATTATCTTTAGAGGATGAGAAAAACTCTTATCTCAATGCTCAAGCTTCTAATGTACTTTTCGATGCTTTGAGCAATGTAGTTATATTTCAACTCATGCCGTTCTGGGATGCTCATGAGTTGTGGACAAAGATTCAAGATAAATATGGTGTGTCCAAGATTTGTGGGATGATTGTTGTCCCTCCACCTCTGTCCGTGTTGCCTTCTCAACTTCTTCTACTTCACCTACATGTGGGTTGCCACAAGGTAATGACATGGTGAGTAGTGGTGTACATTGCAATGATGATAGTGGGCTTATTGTTAATAATCCTTCATCACTTTCTTATTGCAATGCTTCATATTTGGACTTTAGCACTCCGAGCACTCCAAATGTTTCACATGCTTGTGTTGATAGTTCTTGCATATCATGTAAAAATTGCTTGACTAAATCTTATGTTGATATGTTTACTATGTCTTGTTGCCATGATAAAAATGCATATATTTCCTCGAATTGTATGCTAACAATGTAGAGGAAACCCAACACTCGATGGAACAAGATGTGGTCTTGAATGGTGCTTCAAGGGATCCTACATCACCATCTATTGCATTTTGCCTTATGGCCAAGGCTTCAAAGGTATCTCCCACTTTGAATCCCTGTCGGGGGTTAGGTGCGACATATGCCAAAGGATGGCTTATCATGGTGGGGGCGACTAGAACGTCGCCGGTGCCCGGAAACGGGATGAGGCGAAGACATGCACGCCGGCGAATCTTACCCAGCTTCAGGGCTCTCCGGGGAGATAATACCCCTACTGCTGCTCTGCGGGGTCTCCGCATGATCACTATGGCAAAGTGTTTACACGATTGCTCCTTGAGCTGTTTCCTGGAGGTAGGAGAGGGCAAGGCTAGCTCTCTACCTCCTATATGATCTGGTCTAGAGCTAATGGGTTCCAACCCTTTGCATGGGTGCCCCGGGAGGTTTATATAGGCCTACCCCACGGGGGTACAATGGTAATCCGGCTGGACGCGGGCCCAGCCGTCAGCGCCTCTGGACTCCGTCTTCCCCGCCGACCGCTGGGGCCCGCCGACTGGTGGGCCCCGCCGACTGGCCTGGTATAGAGCCGACAGGCCACGTCCGCCGCGGGCGGGTCTTGCCGGCCGCTGATTACTATAGCCGTGCTTCTGATGACGCGGGTGTCGGGGGACTAATCCACGAGCACCTATGGGACCGGCGGACCGAGTCCCTTTCGGTTCGGCGGGGGCGAGGGTCGCACGAAGAGCGGATCGAGGCGAAGCACACGAGCAGTTTACCCAGGTTCGGGCCGCACGGATGCGTAAAACCCTACTCCTGCTTTGTGGTTTGTATTGAGTTCTTGCTCGGGAGCGCGGAGTGCTACAGTACACCCCAGCAGCCAACGAGACCGAGCGTGAGTGTTCCCTTCCTCCCCCTTCCTCGTTGCGCATGGGCCTCCTTTTATATGCTCAAGGGGTCACCGACAGGTGGCAACGTAGACAAGGGTAAAAATGGAAAGGTGTTGCGGTTGGTACAGCTACCTGCTACAGTGTATCATACCTAACCCTGACGGCAGGGGACAAGGGCATTAAATGCTCGTCTATGTCGCCTAAATAGTGCAAAAGGGACCGTCAGGGACGCCACCGCTCGCCACGATGGCAATCTTGTCAGTGTCGCTTGCCATCGCGCACCGCTGGCTGCACAGCCTCCCGCGACGTACGCCTGGAAGGGTCCCAGAGCGACACGTTGGTGGATGTGCTGGAGCGCGAGCACAGAGTGGTGGCTTGCCGCAGCAAGCGCCTTGCCGCGGTCGTTGTCTTGTCGCGTTCGGGAGCTTGTCACTCATCGGGCCTTGCCGGGACGCGTGGCGCGTCGCGGCAAGTTCCTTGAGATGCCTTGGTTGGCCTTCCCGGCAAGCTCCTCTTGCCGGGGTCTTGTCTCCTTGGCTTGGATACTTTGTCCTTGAATGGCTCCAAAGGAACCACGGAGGACCTTGGCGGTCACCCGGCAAGCCTTGCCGCGGGATGCTGCGACTGCCCGTGCACAAGTTCGGGATACTAGGGTACCCCTACTCTAGTACACCGACAGGAGCCCCCGGGCCTGGGCCATACATGGTGCCGAGCGATGTTGGGCCAGGCCCAAATCAGGGCACGGGCATGCGCGGCCTGGGTTACGCCGTATCTCTCCCCGTATCCACCGCGCCCTCCCGAACGGCACGCGTTGAATGCGGTGTCGTGGGAGAGATTGTGGGTGGTTTCTTTATTCGGAAAGGCGGAACGTCCGCCCCCTCCCTCTTTATAAGCATGGGAAACAGGGGTAGTTTGCCCATTCGCCGGTTGCTACTCCAATCTCGGAAACCTCCGCCGCTCCCTCATCTTCCCAAAGCTGAAAGAGAGCAGCGCCCCGCCCCCCATCGCCACCAGCACCACCAACACCGTCGACCTCCTCCACCACTTCCGCCATGGCTCCGAGAGCCGACAAAGGGAAGTTTGTGAAGTCGACCGAGGCGCAGCGGCTTGCGGCACTGCGAAAGGAGCGGGCAATCTTCCCCCCCAAGCTCGCCGTGAGGGAGCTAAGGGAGAATTACTACCTCTTCTGGTCGACGGAGACGCGAGCGCATCCGCGCACGAAGGTACTTCCGGCCGCCGCTTGGAAAATGGCTCCAAATGGATATCCTTTCTTCGCCTTGTTCTTCTACTGCGGGCTCTGCCCGCCTTTCTCTGAGTTTTTCTGCGATATTATGAACACCTACGGGTTCCGCCTCCTTGACTTCACCCCCAATGCTGTTCTGACCATGGCAGTTTTCGCACATCTCTGAGAAAACTTTGTCGGAGTCTATCCCAATGTAGCCCTTTTTCGCCACTTCTTTATGCCCCGAGTAGAGAGAGGAGAGCCTTTATCCGGCGGAATCGCCTGGATCTCGAGGGCCGGCAAGAAGGACACTTATCTGGAGGGAGAGCTCCGCGGCAAGTGGGAGGAATGGAGAGCAGACTAGTGCTGGATTGTCGAGGAGAACCCGCAGCCGTTTACCGCCCGGCGCCAAGCCCCAGTAGCACGTGGCAGCGATTGGAGTGACGTGGCCCCGGAAGACGATAGGCTGAAGATTGCCGTCACCCGGATCTAACGCCTCAGGCTTGCCGGGCTCACTGTAGGCGCTGTTGGCGCAGATTTTCTTTGCCGCCGCATCGCCCCCCTGCAGGAACGGAGGAGACCCGCCTGGGAATTCAAGAATGCGGCGGATGTCATGAGGCTGCGTCCGGGCCTCAACTTCAACTTCACTGTTCTGGAGCTTAACGCGATGCTCCAGGAGCTGTTCAAGTACGACCCTCAATATCCCGAAGTGTTCAGGTTGCTGAAGGGTGTCGTTCCGTTGTGCAACAACTCTGCGCTTGCCCGCATCCGTGCAATGATGCCGCTGTGCGATTCGCATGGAATTGTCCCAACTTGGCAAGAGCCTGCATACGACGTCGTGCAGGAGTTCTTCGACGGCTTGGTAGAAGTGTCGGTCTGCTCCGACGAAAGGAATAGCCTCACCCGCAACACCACCAATGCGGAGATGACACGCATCGCCACTAGGCTGGAAGAGGCGGCGGCAGCCGCAGCCGCGGGCGAATTTGGATTCACCGTGGAGGAGGCAGAGGCAGCAGAGGCGGCAAGCCGTGCTGAGCGGGAGGAGCTCGTCGGTGAGAAAGAGCTTGCCGGGCATGACGTCGAGTCGAGCGAGCCCGCCGAGGATACGAGTGGCTCGCTGGAGATCAACTCCTCTTCCTCCTCATCTTCAGGCAGCTCGCCGCAAGTAGAGCCTCCATCCCCACCAAGAAGGCATCTCCGCAAGGCCAGGGACGTAGCGGGGCGGCGGGCGAGTCAACAGTTGCCGCGCCACGCGACACGCTCCACCGCGGCAAGCACTGTTGCCGCGGGAGCACCTCATGCTGCTACGGCAACTAGAGCGGGTCCACCCGGACCACCGCTTCTGCTCCTGCCGCTTCTCACGCCGCGGCGGCAGCCGGAGCGGGGTCGTCTTAGACCACCGCCACTGTTCCCTCCAAGCGGCCAAGGGAAACTACTCCTCCGCCTCCTCGCGCCGGACGTGAGCCGGACTTCAACTTCTCCGCGTTCAGCTCCGACGAGGAAGAAGAAGAGTAAGATTCTCTTGTTGTACTTGTAGTTCTTCAATTCTTGCTGTTTTGTCTTGTATCTCATTTGCTTTACTCTGAACTTATTTCTTTTTAGGACTCTGGCCCAGAGAGCAGCAAAGAGAGCCAAGGTCCCGGTGATTGTCATCAAGGACGAACCCACCGCGACAGCAGGAGGTGCGTCCGAGACAACCTTGCCGGACCCGGCAACTGTTCTCCAGAGCAGCCCCCAGCGTAAGTATATGGTTCATTTTCCGCTGTTAGGCGCGCATGGATACTCTTTCTTTGCTGACATCTGACTGTTGGTTTGTGTAGGAGCAGAGCAGCCCCACCAGGAGCGCCCGGAGGCCCGCCCCCGAAATGCCAAGAGAGAGTCCTCCGGCAAGGGAGAGTTCTCCGGCAAGGGACAGCACCAGCGTCCCCCCGGCGGCGAAGACTACGACTGCCGAACCCAGTACAGGTAATCTTCTCTTCAAAGCTTCCCTTGGGTTCTTCTTCTTTTTGGGTATTTGCTTGACTTTTCTCACTTTTCCGGCCATCAGACCCATCTGCTGCGGAGCCGATGGAGACCGAGGTTGCTGCCGACGACGCCGCTGCCACTGAAGAAGCAGCCGGCGCTGATGATCCCGCCGGCGACGAGGCCGCCAAAGCTGCCGCCGCAGCAGCTGGCGAGGGGTCTGGCGATCGCATTGACGACCCTGAGGCCGCAGGAGCACCAGGCGCTACGTCGACCGCCGACCCGTCCGCCGCTGCCGCAGCGCCAGGCTCCGAAGAGCCCCAGCCAGGCGTCTACTTGAAGGCGGCGATGGCGTCTTCATCAACCTCCCCTGGGCGTCAAGCTCCAGGGCGCCGGTCGAGGGAGAGAGCTTTGATGGAGAGGTGCTCGCCTCCGCTGGGCTGACGCTAGTTGATGCGCCGAGCAGCAGCAGCGGCGAGCCTGAGGAGGAGCGGCTGCTGCGGAAGCTGTTGTCGCTCTACCGCGCGCGGCAAGCCAAGCTGGAATCCCGCGAGGCGCTTGTCGCGAAGGCGGGAGCGGACATCGAGAAGCGTGCGGAGGAGCTCCGGGGTCTCAACCAGGAAGCTCTCCGGTCCCTGGCAGAGGAGCGGGAGCAACTCGCCGAAGAGCAGAAGGCCTTCTTCCTCGAGAAGGCCGAAGTTGAAGAGCAACAGCGGCTTGCCGCTGAGAAGCTGTCTGCGCAGGAGGGCGAGCTGGTGCAGCGGAAAGTTAACCTCGACAGCCACGAGGAGGAGCTTGCCGCGCGTGAGCAAAAATTCGGCGGAGCCCTTAAGCAAGCAGAGGATGCTGCCGCAGTTGCCGAGGCCGCCAAGAAGGAGCTGGAGACGAAGGTGGCGCAGCTGGAGGCCGATCTCAAGGCGAGTGGTGAAGAGCTTGCCGCGCTCAAGCGTGAGCGGGAGAAGGACGCCCACAGCAACTCAGAGCTGCAGGTTCGTCTCGCCGAGAAGGGCAAAGAGCTTAGCGCCGCCAAGGACTCCAACGCAGATCTTGAGTTGAAGCTGACCACTTTGACCAAGACGCTGGACGGCGCCAGGGAGCAGGAGGTGGCCTTGAAGGAGGAGATCAAGGCCGACAAGGCGCTGCTGGCGAGTGCTGCCGCCGCCCAGAATGCTTTTAGGGAGAATGTGGAGCACTGGACGGAGGGTCTCGTGAAAGCTGCCGCAGATATCGACAGGGAGCTGGCGCAGCTGGGGGTGGAGGATCTCGGGTATCCCTCTGATGAGAACCTCCAACCCAGCGCCAAGCTCACCTTGTTCTTCAAAGGCGTGGCGACGGCCCTCCAGCGGCTCCGGGAGAAGATCCCAAAGCAGCTGGCCGACGAGTCGCGCAAGATCTGCGCGGGAGCTCTTCAAAAGGTGTTGGTGAAGGTGGCCTTCCGCAACCCGGGCCTCAACCTCACCAACGTCCTCAAGACCCTGCCGCCGGATGCTGATCTGGAGGCGCTCAAGACCCTTGTCGCACCCATTGTGGACAAGGTGAGCGGGATCAAGAGGATTGAGGGCGATCGCGTAGACTAGGCCGCCCGTTTTCTTCTTTTCTTGTCGCTGCTGGTCATGTTATGAGAACAATCTGTTAGAGCCGCGACAAGCTACCTTGTAATATAACTCTATTCTGGGTAATGATTGCAATGTTATTCCCTTTACTTGATTCCTCCCTTTGTATGTTTTTGCCCTACGCTTTTAGGGAACTTGCCGGTGCAGGCACCTTAGCCGCGAGCGCTGAGTGCGGGACGTCAGCAGCCTGCTGGCGGTGCCGCTACCGACAAGAAACCTTGTCGCAACTAGTCGCAGCTCACTTAAGTTGTTGAGCGGACTCGAAACAAAGTAAGGGCGCAACTAGCTACGAGTTGGTTCCTCCGTGCACAGTTTTTCCATACAAAGTGCGGTCGTTCAAGGGAGATAACTTAAAATTTAAAAAATCTGATTGCTCAAACTTTGGCAACTTAGCTTTTCTGTTGCTTGCTTCCCGGTAAGGCGAAACTTTCTTGAACGACGCCTGGTCCATACTATTATCTTCTCCTCCCCCCCCCCCCGGCAAACTTGTGGGCGAGGGAACCTTCCTTTCTGGAATGCTATCTTCGGTCTCAAGGCGGACAGCGCCAGGCCTAGTGACTCGTCTCACCCGGTAAGGGCCTTCCCACTTCGGCGTCAAGTTGTTGGAATTCTTGGCGGACTGAACATGCCGAAGAACAAGGTCGCCTTCCTCGAGACTTCTGGCGTTAACTTTGCGGCTATGGTAGTGGCGCAAAGCTTGCTGGTAGTGAGCAGCTCGTACAGCAGCCTGAAGACGGTCTTCCTCAAGGAGTAGCGCGTCATCTTGTCGCAGCTGCTCTTGCTCAAGCTCATCATAAGCGAGCACTCGAGGTGACCCGTATACGAGTTCCGTGGGGAGAACTGCCTCTGCTCCATAGACTAGAGCGAAAGGTGTCTGGCCAGTGGCTCGATTTGGCGTCGTCCTGATCGACCAAAGAACCATCGGCAGCTCCTCGATCCAGTTTCTTCCGCACTTGTGCAGCCTGTCGAAAGTCCTGGTCTTGAGCCCACGCAGCACTTCAGCATTTGCCCTCTCCGCTTGACCGTTGCTTCTCGGGTGAGCAACAGAAGCGAAGCAGACCTTGGCGCCAAGATCTTGGACGTACTGCATGAAGGTGCGGCTCGTGAATTGCGTACCGTTGTCGGTGATTATCCTGTTAGGGATCCCGAAGCGGCAAACAATCGACCTGAAGAACTTGACTGCTCGACTGTGCTGTCACCTTCCTCACTGCTTCCACTTCCGGCCACTTTGTGAACTTGTCGATTGCAACGTACAAGTACTCAAAGCCCCCGACTGCTCGGGGAAAGGGGCCGAGGATGTCGAGCCCCCAGACCGAAAATGGCCAGGATAAAGGGATCGTCTGGAGAGCTTGAGCTGGTTGGTGTATCTGCTTGGAATGGAACTGGCACGCTTCACACTTGGTTACTTGTGCAGTTGCATCCTGGAGGGCTGTCGGCCAAAAGAAACCTTGTCGGAATGCTTTGCCGGCAAGTGCTCTTGCGCCAATGTGGTGACCACATATGCCTCCATGTATCTCTGCCAACAGCTTTTGTCCATCTTCCCGGTGAATACACTTCAATTTCACACCGTTGAGTCTTCTTCTGTACAGTGTGTTGTCGACAAACTGGTACATACTTGACTGCCGGGCTACTCTTTCCGCTTCTTCTTGCTCTTCGGGAAGTTCTCCTGTCTGAAGGAAACGGACAATCTGCTGTGTCCATGCTGGAGCTTGTGGCTCGACAACAAGGACTAAAGGCAAATCTGCTGCTGCGGGAACATCCGCTTCTACGGAGAGAACCTGCGGCTTTGCCGGAGCTTGACGTTCCCCGGCAAGCTTGCCGGAGCAAAACTTGTCGGGAGCTTCTGCTTCAACGGAACAAACCCTAGGCCTTGCCGGAGCAGACTGCTCCTCAGCGCTCTTGGCGTTGATCTTGGGGACCTTCTTGGCGGCGGCTTCGGGAAGCTCTGCCGGAAAATAGTCACCAGAAATCAACTTCCTCTTCTTGCTCTGTCCAGTTGATGGCGTTACAGACGGTTGAGTCAGCTTGAGCACAAAGATCCCTGGTTCCACAGGTAACTTAAGTGCGGCGCACTTTGATAGGCCATCGGCAATGGCGTTCTGAGCTCTTGGAACATGCTCCATCTGCAGGCCGTCAAAGTGCTCTTCTAGCTTTCTCACTTCGTCGACGTAGGCTTCCATCAACGGACTCTGATAGCTCTTGTTCACTTGGCGGACGACAAGCTGCGAGTCACCCCTGACAATGAGCTTCTTGATCCCAAGGTCTGCCGCGATCCTGAGACCGGCAAGCAAGCCTTCATACTCTGCAGTATTGTTTGTTGCTTGCTCCTTGGGAAAGTGCATCTGGACTACGTACTTGAGGTGCTCTCCGGTGGGTGCGACAAGCAGCACGCCAGCGCCGGCGCCTTGCAGCGAAAAAGGCACCATCAAAGTACATCAGCCACTCTTTGCTTGCTTCCTCGACGGGGATGCTCGTTTCTGGAATTTCTTCATCTGGTGTTGGCGTCCATTCTGCTATGAATTCTGCCAATGCTCTGCTTTGGATAGTTGAAGTACTCTCAAACTTGAGGCCAAAGCTTGACAGTTCCAGTGCCCACTCAACAATCCTGCCTGTCGCTTCTGGATTCTGTAGTATCCTCTTCAGCGGAAAACGAGTGACAACTGTGATCTCATGTGCTTGGAAGTAATGGCGCAGCTTTCTCGAGGCCATGAGAAGGCCGAAAAGCAATTTCTGCATGCCAGAGTACCTTGACCTAGCCCCCTGCAGAAGGGAACTGACAAAGTAAACTGGGCGCTGTACCATTCTCTTCTGTATCTCCTCGCGCGTCTGCGCAGATCCATCCTTGTCGGGACCAGAGCTTGTCGGGGAAGCCCCCTGCTTGTCGCTGGATGCGCCTGCCGTGGTTGCTGGCTCGTCATCTGCCTCCCTCTCTGCTACTAACGCAGCACTAACCACTTGATTGGTTGCCGCTATATACAGCAGCAACTTCTCTTGTGGCTTAGGTGCGACAAGTGTTGGAGTGGAGGACAGGTATCTCTTCAAGTCTTGCAGCGCAGCCTCCGCTTCCGGAGTCCATTTCATTGGACCTGCCTTTTTCAATATTTTGAAAAACGGCAGGGTGCGCTCAGCAGACCTAGAGATAAACCTGCTGAGAGCAGCCACGCAACCGGCAAGTCTTTGTACATCCTTGACGCGCTTTGGTGCTTCAATCTGCTCAATGGCCTTGATCTTGTCGGGATTGGCTTCGATTCCCCGCTGAGACACGAAGAACCCGAGAAGCTTGCCGGAGGGGACTCCAAACACACACTTCTCGGGGTTGAGCTTGAGGCTGATCTTGCGCAGATTTGCAAAGGTCTCGTCTAAATCTTGAATCAGAGTTGCCTTGTCCTTGCTCTTGACCACTATGTCATCCATGTAGGCTTCCACATTTCTGTGTATTTGTGGCTCAAGAGCGACATGGACTACCCTTGCAAATGTTGAACCAACATTTTTTAAACCGAAAGGCATCCGTATGAAACAGTACGTGCCACATGGAGTGATGAATGCGGTCTTCTCCTCATCCTCTTCTGCCATGAAGATCTGATGGTATCCTGAGTATGCGTCAAGAAATGAAAGCAAGTCACATCCGGCCGTGGAGTCAACAATCTGGTCAATGCGCGGCAAAGGAAATGGGTCTTTGGGACAAGCTTTGTTAACATCGGTAAAGTCGATACAAAGTCTCCATTTCCCGTTCGCCTTGCGCACGACTACAGGATTGGCCAACCACGTAGGATGGAGCACTCCTCTGACAAGGCCTGCTGCTTCCAACTTCTTGATCTCTTCTGCGATGAATTCTTGGCGCTCCACTGCTTGCTTCCTGACCTTCTGCTTGACGGGCCGCGCATGAGGACAAACGGCAAGATGGTGCTCAATTACTTTCCTGGGTACACCGGGGATGTCAGACGGTTGCCACGCAAACACGTCGACGTTCGCCCGCAGGAAAGCAATGAGCGCGCTTTCCTATTTAGGGTCGAGAGTGGCACTGATGGTGAAGGTACCACCAGTGCCGTCCTCCTTGGCGGACACCTTCTTGGTCTCTGGCGGAGCTGCCATTGTCTTCTTACACTTGCCGGTGGAGCTCGATGGTGCGTCCTCGACGGCAGCGCAGCACTCCGAAGAGGTGCGCTTGCCGGAGTGGGCATCAGAACTCTTGCCGGACTTGGTCTTCTTCTTCCCCCCGGGAGCTTCAACGGCAGGTGACTTGCGATCTGTTGCGGCTGCCGCTTCCCGGTAGATCTTGTCGGCGCAGATAAGAGCATCCTTCTTGTCGCCAGGGACAGAGATGACGCTTATCGGGCCTGGCATCTTCAGCATGTTGTATGCGTAGTGAGAGGCTGCCATGAACTTGGCGAGTGCTGGACGGCCGAGTATCCCATTGTAAGGCAATGGAAAATCGGCAACGTCAAAAGTGACCCTCTCAGTCCTGAAGTTCACCTCGCTGCCAAATGTTACTGGCAACGTGACCTTCCCCTTCGGCTTGCTCCTTCCCGGGTTGATTCCTTGGAATGTGCCGGTCTCTTCAAGCTCGCTGTCAGGGATCTGGAGTTTCTGGAGTACAGCGGAGGAGATCAGGTTCAAGCCGGCCCCGCCGTCAACTAGCATCTTAGTGACCTTGAGGTTGCAGATAGTTGGTGAAACCAACATCGGCAAGCACCCGACCGCAGTTGTGCGATCAGGGTGGTCCTCAATATCAAAGATGATAGGCGTGCTGGACCATTTCAGAAGCTTGCGTGACTCGACAGGTGGTTCCGCCGCATTGACTTCCCGCACCCACTGCTTGAGTTGGCGGTGCGAAGTATGCAGAGAAGCACCGCCGTCAACGCACAAGACCTCTGTGGCTTTCTGGAACTCCTGCTCACTGGTCTCGACACCATCCATGTCTTCGTCGTCGTCGTCATCTTCATCCTTGTCGCGGCCGCGGGGAGGTCTGTCTCCTTGCCGCTGCTTGGCCTTGCCGCGGCGTCCTCCCCGGCCGGCGCGCTTCTTGCCGGATTCTCCAGCGCCTCCTTGGGCCCTCTCCTTGTCGCGTCGCTCGTATTCAGCCTTTTGCTGCTGGACAAGCTGCTCGACCTTCTTGCAGCTCTGGAGGTCATGGCCCTTGGTGCGGTGGATCTTGCAGTACTGCTTGTCGGTGCCGTCCTGCTTGTCGGCGACCGCCACAGTCTGGCAGTTGGTGCATGCGGCAATCTCCTTGCCGGAGCTACCAGCTTTGGCTTTCTTGGCGCCACCTTCGTTGCCGGACTGCTCAATGACTAGCACATCTTTGCCTTTCTTCTTCCTGTTGTTCCGCCGCCGGTTTTTCTTTGCCGGGGCAGCATCCTCGCTGTCAGATCCTCCTGCTCCTGTATTCTCTCCGGGGAGTTTCCTCCCTTCCTCAGCACGTGCACACTTGTCGGCCAGGGCATACAGCTCACTGACGTCTCTGATCTTGCACATCGCCATCTCCTCCCGCATCCTGCGGTTACGCACGTTCTGATGGAACGCGCTGATGACCGCGGCAGGGTGGACATCTGGGATGTTGTGCTGTACACGGCTGAATCTCTGAATGTACTTGCGCAGGGGCTCTCCTTCCTTCTGGGCGAGCAGATGAAGGTCACTCTCTTGGCCATGAGGTTTGTGGCCGCCTGTAAAGGCGCCGACAAACTGATGGCATAGGTCTGCCCAGGAGGATATGGAGTTGTCCGGCAAGTGCATGAGCCAGGACCTGACGTTGGGCTTGAGCACCAGCGGGAAGTAGTTGGCAAGGATCTTGTCGTCCCGCCCCCCGGCAGCCTGCACCGCGATGGTGTAGATGCTGAGGAACTCCGACGGACGCGACTTGCCGTCGTACTTCTCTGGTACATCTGGCTTGAAATTCTTCGTGCTGGACCACTGGACTTGCCGCAGCTCACGAGTAAACGCAGGGCAACCTACCGCGTACGGCAAGTCGCCTGGTTCCCCTGGCGCATGCATGTCGACAGAGGGCCCAGCGCGCTGGTCCGATTGACGTCGCGCTTCTCTTGGCGCTTGATGCGAGTACGAGCGTCCTCTTGCTGTCGTTCGTGAAGAACTTGGCGCTGATCGCGACGAGCTCGTGGATCTGATGACGCGGTGGAGTCGCTGTCGAGGTGGATCTGGCGAGTCGGTGATCTTGGCCTTCGAGGCGGAGAGTGCACAGTGGTTGCACCCCCACCGGTCTTGTCGCCACCGGCTCGTGCCTGGCTGACTTGCTGCGGCTGCGATGTGCTCGGCTGCCGTTGAGTGTCGCCGTTGGCGAAGCCGATGAGACTCTGAATGGTGGCCCTCCAGTCGTCGATCTTGTCTGCCATTGGAGGGTAGTCCAGGAGCAGTTGAGCTCGCGCCAAAGCTTCTACTGTAGTGGCGGGTGGCGGTGGCGAATGGTGCGAAGAGCGGGATATGCTCGGACTTCTAACTATGTTAGAAGGAGCAGTACCCCGTCCGGGCGACCGTGCCTCGCTCGTGCCAGCATGTTGGCGTGCATGCTGGTCTTGAGCACTCCGAGATCCACCAGCTCGATCTTGGTCCAGCAAACGCATGGTACCGTGAGTACCATGACGCTGCCGATCCCGCGCCTCCTGAGATGGGCGCGGTGCATGTACGGACGCCGAGGTCTTGGAGTGCGCCCGGTCGTTGTGGGAGCCGGCTACGCCGCCGATGGGCAGCGCAGCCTTGTCCTTGGACCTGGCAGCACCATGAGCTCCCTCGTCGACGCCCGTTCTTCCGCCGGCGTCTGCCCCATCAGCGGTTTGCTCCGGCAGTGGTGGGTTCAGCGCGGACAGAGCAGCCGCCTCCGAAGCCTTCTTCTTCGGCGGCATGTCGATGAAGATGATGAAGATCTAGCTCGTGTGAACGCCGGATCTGGTTCACACAACCTTGACCCCCCTACCTGACGCGCCAAAGATGTCGGGGGACTAATCCACGAGCACCTATGGGACCGGCGGACCGAGTCCATTTCGGTTCGGCGGGGGCGAGGGTCGCACGAAGAGCGGATCGAGGCGAAGCACACGAGCAGTTTACCCAGGTTCGGGCCGCACGGATGCGTAAAACCCTACTCCTGCTTTGTGGTTTGTATTGAGTTCTTGCTCGGGAGCGCGGAGTGCTACAGTACACCCCAGCATCCAACGAGACCGAGCGTGAGTGTTGCCTTCCTCCCCCTTCCTCGTTGCGCATGGGCCTCCTTTTATATGCTCAAGGGGTCACCGACAGGTGGCAACGTAGACAAGGGTAAAAATGGAAAGGTGTTGCGGTTGGTACAGCTACCTGCTACAATGTATCATACCTAATCCTGACGGCAGGGGACAAGGGCATTAAATGCCCGTCTGCGTCGCCTAAGTAGTGCAAAAGGGACCGTCAGGGACGCCACCGCTCGCCACGATGGCAATCTTGTCAGTGTCGCTTGCCACCGCGCACCGCTGGCTACACAGCCTCCCGCCACGTACACCTGGAAGGGTCCCAGAGCGACACGTTGGTGGATGTGCTGGAGCGCGGGCATAGAGTGGTGGCTTGCCGCGGCAAGCGCCTTGCCGCGGTCGTTGTCTTGTCACGTCCGGGAGCTTGTCGCTCACCGGGCCTTGCCGGGACGCGTGGCGCGTCGCGGCAAGTTCCTTGAGATGCCTTGGTTGGCCTTCCCGGCAAGCTCCTCTTGCCGGGGTCTTGTCTCCTTGGCTTGGATACTTTGTCCTTGAATGGCTCCAAAGGAACCACGGAGGACCTTGGCGGTCACCCGGCAAGCCTTGCCGCGGGATGCTGCGACTGCCCGTGCACAAGTTTGGGATACTAGGGTACCCCTACTCTAGTACACCGGCAGCGGGCTTGATCATGGGGTCGTGGCGATAGCCCCGCCGCCTGGCGGGCGATCACTATTGCCACTCTCCATCACATCTTGATTAATGGTACGTGGGCCCCGGGGGAGGGCTCGGCCGACTCCTCGGGGCCGACTTCCGATGGGTCCAACTGGTGGTCCTCTTGCCGTCTCCTGGGGTCTCACTGACTGGTGGGACCTGCTGCCTTTGGGCCGTACAGACAAGCCGTCGTGGGTATAGGACTCGATCCTATGGTGCTGATGTTAGGGCCGGTATGGCAATAGTGCCATGCCGCATGGAGATCTTCCGGGGTACGGCGTGTTGTGGCCATGCCTGCCCTTGGTAAGGGGTGGGAGTGGGCTTCACTGTAGCCACTCCCATGCCCCGTCCCTCTTGATGAGGTCATGGGGTTTGTTGGAGTCGCATGCCGACTCCCCAAAGCCGGCTTCTCTGGAAGTCGCCAGTCAGGAGTCGGCTTATCCCTGCAGTCGTCCCTGGGACTCGGCCGTGAGTGGTCAGTCGGCCGTCTTGCCGTCGGCTCCTTAGAAGGCGGCCTTCGTCTTGGGGTCTTGAGGGGCGCAGCCTACCCCGATGTCTTGAAAGGTTCCGGGCCTCGGGTTGGCCTACCCATGGCCCATTACTCCGACAATCCCAATATATCTTATGATGATATTGATGATGGCAAGAGTGATGATGATGTTGATTATGATGAAGAGAATAATGATGTTGCCTCCTTAAAAATTAAGGGGGAAATGATTTTTAAAGCTCTTCTTAAGAATAAAATTGCTCATTCCAACTTCATGGAAATCATGTCTATTGCAATTGAGGGCAAGAAATATATTGATGAGTTGGAATCTCGTCTTGAGGAGCATGAGGTCACCATTGATAAAATGGAAGGTCGTGAACGTGATTACGCTAATGAGATTGCGGACCTCTCTCAAGCTCTTGAACTTGAACAAACCATCAAGGAATCTCTTGAGGAGACTTTTGCTCTAGAATTATCTAGAGTGAAGGAATCTCATGATAGAGCTCTTGAGGTGGCCAATGTTTTTGAAACTAAAAATGCTAAGCTTGAAGTTGCTCATGCTAGACTCCTTGAGGATTTTGAGCACCTCGAAAATGGCTCAAGGGTCATCAAGGGTGAGCTCATCAAACTCACCAAGTCTCATGATCAACTTGAAGCTTCTTATTTAAAAGAGCTTTCCAAGTTGTCCTCTCCTATTGTTGTTAATGATGATGCTTGTGCTACTAACTCTATTACTTGTGAAGCATCCATTTTGAATGAGAACGTTGAGCTACGGGCTCAACTTGAGTTGCTATCTAGCAATTATGGGAAATTGGAAGAAAGCCATGAAAAGCTCTCAAGCTCTCATGATGATCTTATAGTATCCCATAATGTGCTAAAGATAGCTCATGAGGCCATGCTTGCTAAGGTAACATCTAGTGAGCCTCATGTGGATACTAGCACTAATTCTAGTCAAAATGCTATATTGCCATGTGCTAGTCCTTGTAATTCATCTACTCACAATATTGGTACATCTTGTGATGAATTGCTTTCCTTGCCTTGTTGCTCTAACGATGAAGCTTATACTTCCTCTAGTACTTGTGTTGAGACTAACCATGTAGAGGAAATCAAAGAGCTCAAGGCCCAAGTCACTTATTTGAAGAAAGACTTGGAAAAGAGTCATGAAGGGAAATCCACACTCAACAATATCTTGAGTGTGCAAAAATCCCCCAATGACAAAGGTGGACTTGGATTAAACTCCAACAATAAGAAGAATCCAAGGTGAACAAAAATAAGGGCCAAGAACAAGTCAAGAATTCGGCCAAGATTGTTTGCTTCAAGTGCAAAGTAGAAGGGCATCATGTTAGATCTTGCCCATTGAAGAAGAAGCCCATTAGTGACAAGTAAGAAGGGAAGCGGCCACAAGTACACTCTCATTCTCAACCTCAAGTTGAAGAAAGGCATCTTCCCAAGAAAACTCAAGCAAATGCTTCTCAAGTTGAGAAATCAAGTGAGAAGAAAGTAAAGAGTAGACGTTGCTACCTATGTCATGAAAAAGGTCACGTTGCTTCTTCATGCACAAATGGTACCTTATCCAACCCTATTCTAATTGATGATATCTATTCTCTTGGGAAGGATAAGGCTGGCAATGTGTTTGCCAAATTTGTTGGTGCTCAAAGTGGTGTCAAGAAAAGAACCATTTGGGTAGCCAAGCCTATTGTGACTAACCTCTTAGGACCCAACTTGGTTGGGGACCGACTAGCTCATACTTGATCAATAGGTGTTGTTGGAGGTCATTGGAGACTTGGCTACATTATGAAGAATTAAGGGGACTTCATCATTCTTATTGTCTCAAGCCAAGTCAGTTGAATCGTCAAGTTTATATCTTATATTCAATGTGCCTCCTTGCGGTAACTTGTACTTAAATTGCTTACATTGAAAGTTACTTGCCCCCTTTCATGTTTTGGTTTTGTTCCTTGCATGTGTTTGTATATGTTGTGCTTCCAACTTGATTATCTTGAGCAATCAAGTATGTGTGTGTTGGTTTGCACATCATGTACATGTGTGTCTTGCGTTGAGCCTTTTGCATCTTGTTTATTTCTTAGTTGGCTCTTGTGAGAGATTAATGGAATATCCCATTATGGGGGAGTGATGTGCTTTGTGTACCTCACAATCCTATAAATGTTTTTACATGAGTAATACCATCTAGTATTGATATTACAAGATTATCTAGTCGCTATGTGGTATGTCTTCTCATGAGAAATTCAAATTCTAAATAGTCCATTAATTATCTCTTGTTGGATACTCTTATTGCCTCTTGTTAAGTTTTTATTGGTATCACATTATGGGGGAATAATATGCTATGTGCATATTACAAGCCTAGAAAATGTGTACATTTGAGATATTGTCACCTAGAATTGATATTGTAAATTATCTTGTTCCTAGGTGGCATGTTGGCTCTACAAGTTGCAATTTGGTTGTGTTTGGTGTAAAGATGATGTTGGATATCCTTGCTATCTACCACCGGGAATTATTTCCATTTACTTCTTGTCTTTTGACAATTGGTACTCACTTGTGTGGTAGAATTTATTGATCATCTTTACATTGGCTTGTGCCTTTATTTGCCTTTTATCTTGCCAAGGAATGTATCGACTCCCTTTGTCTTCCATACCACTTGTGGATCTTGTTTATTTCTTGATCTTGTCTAGTGTTTTCTAGATATAGTGAAAGTGGTGATCCCACCTTGTGCATTTTGTATTCAAATGCAAATTCTCTATAATGCACTAGTCTTGGGGGGAGCTATCCTATTTTCTATAAAACACTCATCTTGTGATCCTTATCAAGTGTGTGTTGGTGGAAGGCAAGTCGTTTCTTTTGGGTACTTTGTGCCATCATGAAACTTTGTAGAGAGCTTGGTTTGTTTGGAACCATCCTCTCTTTTGGGGGTTTGATATCCTTTATTTAGTGGGTATCAATGGATATCTCATTCCTTGATGTATCTTTTATTGATATCCTCCAAGTGATGATTTATTCATTTGGTATCTTTTCTTCACTTGGTATTTCTTTGTCATTTGGTATCGGTTCTTGAAAGTCTTGAGCATGCATATTAACTTCATGTAGTTTCTTGGGAATGCTTTCCTTCTTTGACCCAATATATAAGTGAAACTCCACAAAGTCTCTAATTGGATGAGATGTGCATGAAATTCATTTCCTTATCTATATGCACATTTTTATGTGGAGTTTATCCTATGTATTGTTGGTTCTCTAACTCTTTGGTCCCAATGATTTTGGGTACCATTTTGTTTGTGTTGTTGTTCTAGGAACAATTGGAGATACATTGGATGCTCGGCTCACTCACAAGGAAGGTGTTGTCATCATGTGATTATTGGAGTCGAGATAGGATGGTCAATGAACTACTATCTACCTCCAATTGGTATCTACTACATCCTTCCAATGTTAACTCGGTAACAAGTATCTTCATATTCTTCATGCACACATTTCTTGCATCAACCTTGTGTAGGTTGTATCATGGCATGTTATTCATTCATTCTTGTGATACTTGTTCCCTTTCTCAAAGCATCCCAACAATGATCTCTTGTTGCTAGTTGTGATGTCTTTGATGGGTGTGTGGTAGGAATTCATTTATATACAATAAGACCATATCTAGCCATGTGCTATACTTCCAACTAAATATCTTATTGGTATATGTATGACCTCCCTTTGGATATCTTGTTCCTCGTGTTGTAACTATTTCGGGTGTACATCCTTCTTTGTAGATATATATCATCATGATTTCGTCTACCTAGAATCTTATACACTTGAGATAAGTTGCATATCTAGTTGATATCCTTTCTTTTATGTCCACCTTGTCTTTCTTATGTTATTTCTTTGGTGGCTCCGTGAAAGCTTTTGCCTTGAGTGCGTGTCTTCTATCGTTGCATCTGGATGCACTCTTGTGTGGTGAAGATTATTTTCCTCATGCTTATCTTTGCGAGGCTTTTGCCATCTTAATTGGTATCCCTTGTCTTGATGAGGCGTTCATCTTCTATCTTCACGACGGGTTGTCACAAGCATAGGTTCTTTATATGCTTATTAGTAAGCTTGTGAACCTATTTGCTAGTTGTGTGTGGGAATGATAGGCCTTGCACCATGTGCCTCATTCTTTCAAGACTTTATTGATGCTTAATGCTTATCCGTACTTTAGTCTTCTCAAGTGTTTTGCCTTGACTCACACACATCATTTTGGTTGAGCCCTTTCTTAAGTTGCCTCTTTTACTTGTTGCTCAACCATGTGTTTGTTGCAAGTACTAGGTTTTATTTCCTATATGCTCACTTACACTTGTTGTAAGTTTCTATTGATTTTGGGGGAGCTATGATCCTATTTTGTGCACTTTGTATCCAAATACAAAAAATATTGATGTGCACAAATCATGGGGAGCTTCTCTAGTTTCTTTAGCACAATCCTCTGCTCATATCATAATATCTTTATTCTTGTGGCACGTAGGATGTTTGGTCTAGTTGGTTCAATTGATATCCGTTGATTACTTGCTTCAATTGGTATCTTCTGATTGCTTGTGTCTCTCTTTGTTATGTCTTTGTGGCATATCTTCCTTTAGCAATCTTGGTGCCTCAATATTGTTGGTCTTCCTCCAAGTATTACCTTTGGATATGTGTATGGCATTCCACTCTCTTGTTGAGAAATACACAACTTATGGAGGAACACAATTTATATTGGCCTTCTAAGCTTTTCGCCCATTTTGGCAATTGATGCCAATGGGGGAGAAGTTTCAGAGAGTTTTGTGGATAAGTTTAGAGAGTTTTTTCTTCTTGCTTTGGTTTTGTACCTAAGCATTTGCATCTCATACACATGCATTATTGGTTGTTGCATTGCATGGTGATAGATAATTCCTTATATAAACTCTCTTGAAAGTGATTGTCATCAATTACCAAAATGGGGGAGATTGAAAGGACATGCGGTGCCCCCATGTGTGGTTTTGGTAATTGATGACATTCTCTATGGACTAACGGTTGCCTTGAGTTATATTTGAAGCATTTGTCCATAGGATTGTCTTGAAGTCCATGTGTTGGTTTCAAGGAGTTTATGAGATGGCTAAAGTGCTTTTCAAGGAATTTTCCAAAGATTGGTCATGTGTGAGTTGAGATGGCCAAAGTGCTTTTCAAGGAATTATCCAAAGATTGGTCATGTGTGAGTTGAGCTTATTGCAAGCATGTCTTGAAGAAGAAGATTGTGTGATCATTCATGTTTACCTTCAAGACATCATCCAAATGAAGAGAGTTGGAAAGATTCAATGATGATCAAGACTAAGTCAAGAGTGAATCAAGTTGATCAACTCACAAAGCGTAGAAGAAGTACCGAGAGGGATCAAGTGATCCCATGGTATGGTAAGCATTGTCCATTACGCTTTGTGTACTAACCCATGGTCTACGTGAGAGTTCTTTGTGGGGTTAGGTATGTTTCCATGGTCTTGCATCAAGAGGAAGATCTCATACAACCCATGGAGGATGACATCAAGTGGTGATCGTCATCAAGTTTGCAGTGTGCAAGTTCAAGTGGAGCACTCGAAGAGTGGCTCACCCATAATGGAGTATGGGGGATCAATCAAGCTTGAAGCTTGCCGTTCATTGTGGTGTCAATGGAATTGTGAAGATGTGCCAAAGAGTGGCTCACCCATAGTGGAGTATGGGGGAGCAATCAACTAGTCTTCATCGAGCCAACACAATAAAGAAAGCTGGTCCAACTTGAGGAAGTCAAGATCGTCATCATCTAGGTCAAGTGGACTATGTGCAAGGCAAAGGTTTGCCCTTGATAGGTTTTCTATTTTACCGGTCTCATAGTGGTAGTTGGGAGACCGGGTTGTAGGATCAATTGACGTACTATCAAGGGGGGCTCTCTAGGGAGTACCTTGATTGTATCATTAGTCGAGAGCTCAAACCATTGCATCCTTGCATCATCTTTCTTGGTTCTTGTTTGGTTCCTTTTGTGAGTCTTAGAGCTTATGGTCATCTTGATGATAATCTTGAGTTCATCGAAAACGGAGTTCGCATGCGTCTTCTATGATGTTTTCGGTGTTGGAGGTTTTACCGGTCTTATCCAAGGAAGGGTTCTCACCATTTTATTATGGTCCTTTTCTAATTTGCTTCTTATTGATATTTCTCTCAAGATTTTGTTAGCCCTTGTCATTAGCTTTCCAACAAACTTGGTTTTGTTGAATTCGGAGCTTGTATGCGAAAGTTGTGGTTGTTTTGATATTGCCTGTTTTTCACAGAGAGGTTGTACCGCTTGACCGGTACAACCGGTGTTTGGAGCAGTTGGACCGCTCCAGAATTGGTCTGGAGGTTGTACCGGTCATGTACCGCTCTACCACCAGACTGGTCTCTGTTGTGGTGCGATTGTTGGGTGGTTGTGGGCCGGTTGTACCGCTTATTGCCTGTTACCGGTTGTACCGGTGATCATAGAGGTTGTACCGCTCCTATGTTATTCTGTACATAACGGGCAGATTCGTGGGGACCTATTTAAGGGGGTCTTCTTCCCCATTGGTTCCCTAACTCTTGAGCTCGTTTTTGCCCCCATTGTTGACCTTCTTTGAGCTTGCTAATTCTCAATCCCTCCATGGATTCTTGCTAGTTTTTGAGGGAAAAGAGAGAGGAGATCTAGATCCACATTTCCACCAATCACTTTATCCTCTATGTGAGGGGAACCCCTTGGATCTAGATCTTGGGGTTCTTGGTGTTCTCCTTCTTGTTCTTCCTCTCATTTTCCTCCCTAGTATTAGTTGCTTTGGTGGGATTTGAGAGAGAAGGACTTGGGCACTCCGTGTGCCCTTGCCATTGCATTTGTGCATCGGTTTGAGTTCTCCATGGTGATACGTGGAAGTTAAAAGTTGGGAAGCTTATTACTCTTGGGTGCTTGGTACCCTTGAGCTTGTTCCTCTTGGGTGCTTGGGTGCACTAGACGGTTGGTGGTGTTCGGAGCTCAATCATTGTGGTGTAAAGCTCTGGGCAAGCGTCAGGGTCTCCAATTAGGTTGTGGAGATCGCCCCGAGCAATTTGACGAGTACTGGTAACCGCCCCCAAGGGTTGCCAAAGTGTACGGGTTCGGTGACCACCCCAAGGGTTGCCATTTGTACGGGTTCGGTGACCGCCCTCAAGGGTCCCTTAGTGGAATCACGGCATCTTGCATTGTGCGAGGGCGTGAGGAGATTACGGTGGCCCTAGTGGCTTCTTGGGGAGCATTGTGCCTCCACACTGCTCCAAACGGAGATTAGCATCCGCAAGGGTGTGAACTTCGGGATACATCGTCGTCTCCACGTGCCTGGGTTATCTCTTACCCGAGCCCTTTACTTATGCACTTTACTTTGTGATAGCCATATTGTTCTTTGTCATATATCTTGCTATCACATAGTTGCTTATCTTGCTTAGCATAAGTTGTTGGTGCACATAGGTGAGCCTAGTTGTTTTAGGTTTTGTGCTTGGCAAATTAACTGCTAGATTTATTCCGCATTTGTTCAAGCCTAAACCTATTTTTTTAAAGCGCCTATTCACCCCCCCCCCTCTAGGCGACATCCTCGATCTTTCACACCTGCTACCTTTCAAAGATGCATGGTGGCTATATTCTCTGACTTTTGTGAAAAGATTTGTGAGGTTTTCATGGACGACTTTTCCATCTTTGGTTCCTCTTTTGATGATTGCTTGAGCAATCTTGATCGAGTTTTGCAGAGATGTGAAGAAACTAATCTTGTCTTGAATTGGGAAAAGTGCCACTTTATGGTTAATGAAGGTATTGTCTTGGGGCACGAAGTTTCTGAAAGAGGTATTGAAGTTGATAAAGCCAAGGTTGATGCTATTGAAAAGATGTCATGTCCCAAGGACATCAAAGGTATAAGAAGTTTTCTTGGTCACGCTGGATTTTGTAGGAGGTTCATTAAGGACTTCTCAAAAATTTCTCGGCCTCTGACTAATTTATTGCAAAAATATATACCATTTGTCTTTGATGATGATTGTGTAGAAGCATTCGAAATACTTAAGAAAGCATTAGTCTCTACACCTGTTGTTCAGCCACCTGATTGGAACCTACCCTTTGAAATTATGTGTGATGCTAGTGATTATGTTGTAGGTGTTGTTCTAGGGCAAAGAGTTGATAAGAAATTAAATGTTATTCATTATGCTAGTAAGACTCTAGACAATGCTCAAAGAAATTATGCTACTACTGAAAAAGAGCTTTCAGCAGTTGTATTTGCTTGTGATAAGTTCAGATCTTATATTGATTCTAAAGTAACTATTCAAACAGATCATGCTGCTATTAAATATCTTATGGAAAAGAAAGATGCTAAACCTAGACTTATTAGATGGGTTCTCTTGCTACAAGAATTTGATTTGCATATTGTTGATAGAAAGGGAGCTGAGAACCCTGTTGCAGACAACCTGTCTAGGTTAGAAAATATTCTTGATGACCCACTACCTATTAATGATAACTTTCCTGATGAACAATTAAATGTTATAAGTACTTCTCGTAGTACTCCATGGTATGCTGATTATGCTAATTATATTGTTGCTAAATTTATACCACCTAGCTTCACATACCAACAAAAGAAAAGGTTCTTCTATGATTTAAGACATTACTTTTGGGATGACCCACATCTTTATAAAGAAGGGGTAGATGGTGTTATTAGACGTTGTGTACCTGAGCATGAAGAGGAACAGATCCTACGCAAGTGTCATTCCGAGTCTTATGGAGGACACCACGCTGGAGATAGAACTGCACATAAGGTATTGCAATCTGGTTTTTATTGGCCTACTCTCTTCAAGGACGCCCATAAGTTTGTCTTGTCTTGTGATGAATGTCAAAGAATTGGTAATATTAGTAGACGTCAAGAAATGCCTATGAATTATTCACTTGTTATTGAACCGTTTGATGTTTGGGGTTTTGATTATATGGGATCTTTTCTTGCCTCTAATGGATACACACATATTTTAGTTGATGTTGATTACGTTACTAAGTGGGTAGAAGCTATTCCAACTAGTAGTGCCGATCATAACACTTCTATTAAAATGCTTAAAGAAGTTATTTTTCCGAGGTTTGGAGTCCCTAGATATTTAATGACTGATGGTGGTTCACACTTTATTCATGGTGCTTTCTGTAAAATGCTTGCTAAATATGATGTTAATCATAGAATTGCATCTCCTTATCACCCTTAGTCTAGTGGTCAAGTAGAGTTGAGCAATAGAGAGCTCAAATTAATTTTGCAAAAGACTGTTAATAGGTCTAGAAAGAATTGGTCTAAGAAACTTGATGATGCATTACGGGCTTATAGAACTGCATACAAAAATCCTATGGGTATGTCTCTGTATAAGATGGTCTATGGAAAAGCATGTCACTTACCTCTCGAACTAGAACATAAGGCATACTGGGCTATTAAAGAGCTCAACTATGATTTTAAACTTGCCGGTGAGAAGAGGTTATTTGATATTAGCTCACTTGATGAATGGAGAACCCAAGCTTATGAAAATGCCAAATTGTTTAAAGAAAAAGTTAAAAGATGGCATGACAAAATGATACAAAAGCGTGAGTTTAATGTAGGTGATTATGTATTGCTATACAACTCTCATTTAAGATTTTTTGCAGGAAAACTTCTCTCTAAATGGGAAGGCCCCTATGTTATCGAAGAGGTCTGTCGTTCCGGTGCCATAAAAATCAACAACTTCGAAGGCACAAATTCGAAGGTGGTAAACGGTCAAAGAGTTAAATATTATATCTCAGGTAATCCCATAAATGTTGAAACCAATATTATTGAAACCGTAACCCCGGAGGAATACATAAGGGACACTTTCCGGAACGTTTCAGACTCCGAAAAGGAATAGGTATGTGGTACGGTAAGTAAACCGACTCCAAAATAATTTTAAAGCAATATTTCTCCATTTTGGAATATTTAGAAAAATAGAAAAATAAGTAGCAGTCCGGGAAGGACAAGAGGGCCCCACGAGGGTGGTGGGCGCGCCCAACCCCCCTGGGCGCGTCCCTCTACCTCGTGAGCACCTCGTGTGCCTTCCGGACTCCGTTTTCTTGCACGTTACGTATTTTGGTCGGTAAAAATTCATTACATATTCTCTCGAAGGTTTTGACTCCCGTATCACGCAAATTTCCTCTATTTTTGTTTTCGAGCTATGCTGCTGCAGACTAGAGTAAGATGTCTTCTCAAGAGTCAATTGGGGAGAGCCGGGTATCTAATCCGGCACCGGAACCAAGGGCAAACAGCGATGCTGATCACTTTAGGCCAGCAACGGAGGAGGAGATGGAGGCTAACTTGATGAGAGTAGATGCTATGGAGGATCAAGAAGTCACCTCACGCCTCCGAGCTGGGTTCACGATGGGGGAACTACAGAGCTCAGCTATTCCAAACTCGGTTATCCCTTCTAATGTTAGATTTCTTACTTATGAAAATATGAAGAGGAGTGTCACTTGTTCTCCCGCAGCTATGCAACACCCTTGGGTGCAAGGAGCTTTAGCTGTTACAGGAAAGCTTCGTAAGGAAATAATGGACCTCAAGCAGCAAGTCAATAAGCTCGAGGAGGAGAACCGTATCCTGAGAGGAATAATCGCCAAGAATATTACACCAACAACAAAGAAGAATTGAGTATCTGGGTATGGGCACTCCCCTTGGCAACTGCCAAGCTTGGGGGAGGTGCCCCGGTATCGTATCACAATCATAACTCTTACTTTTACCGTTTTTATTAGTTCGATCCTATTAGTAGTATCTTGATCTAGTTTTGAGTTTTGCTTTATGATCTCTCTATGTAATCGAGTCCGTGAGCTATATATAATAAATATTAGTGTTGAGTTAAGGGCTTGATTATTTTGCCATGATCTTGGGTGAATAAAAGAAAAGAGAAAAAGAATAAAAAGAAACAAAAAGTTCATATTGATCTTATTGAGAGTAATGACTTCACATAGAAAGAGTATGATGATTAAAAGTTGTTGGGAGTTGGCAGACATAGCTTTGGTCATTGTTGCAATTAATAGGAAGTAATAAGGAAAGAGAGGTTTTCACATATAGATATATTATCATTGACATCTTTTATGATTGGGAGCACTCATTAAAATATGACATGCTAAAGAGTTGATGTTGGACAAGGAAGACAACATAATGAGTTATGTCTTTCTTATATCTGAGATAAAGTATGTTGTCATGGATCCTCTGACTTGTTGAGCTTGCCTTTCCCCCTCATGCTAGCCAAATTCTCAGCACCAAGTAGAAATACTACTTGTGCTTCCAAATATCCTTAAACCAGTTTTGCTATGAGAGTCCACCATATCTACCTATGGATTGAGTAAGATCCTTCAAGTAAGTTGTCATCGGTGCAAAGCAATAAAAATTGCTCTAAATATGTATGATTGATTGGTGTGGGAGAAATAAGCTTTATACGATCTTGTGATGTGAAAGTAATAAAAGCGATGGACTGCATATTAAAGGTTCATATCACAAGGGGCAATATAAAGTGACGATCTTTCGCATTGAGATTTTATATATCCAACCGTAAAAGCGCATGGCAACCTTTGCTTCCCTCTGCGAAGGGCCTATCCTTTATTATTATCCTCTACCTTATGCAAGAGTCATGGTGATCTTCACCTTTTCTTTTTTATTTTATCCTTTGGCAAGCTCAGCATGTTGGAAAGAACATGATATATATATATATATATATATATATATATATATATATATATATATATATATATATATATATATATATATATATATATATATAATTGGACGTAGGAGAGCATGAACCATTATTGTTGACGTTACCCTTGAGGTAAAAGGTTGTGGGGCAAAACTATAAGCCCCTATCTTTCTTTGTGTCCGATTAAAACTCCGTAACCACAAGTATCGCGTGAGTGTTAGCAATTATGGAGGACTAAATGATAGTTGAGTATGTGGACTTGCTTTTTAGCTCTGACATAGACTCTTTCCAATGTTATGATAAATTGCAATTGCTTCGATGACTGAGATTATAGTTTGTCGGAGCCCAATAAGGTTTATGATTTATACTTTTGCATTGTGAATAGATCATCACTTGAACATAAGTAATCATATGACAAAATCTATATATGTTGTTGTTATGAGAATAATCATGATGCATTCATGTTCGTATTTTATTTTTATCGACGCCTCTACCTCTAAACATGAGGACATATTTATTGTTATCAGCTTTTCGCTTGAGGACAAGCGAGGTCTAAGCTTGGGGGAGTTGATACGTCCATTTTGCATCATGCTTTTATATCGATATTTATCGCATTATGGACTGTTATTTCACTTTATGTCACAATACTTATGGCTATTCTCTCTTATTTTACAAGGTTTACATAAGGAGGGAGAATGTCGGCAGTTGGAATTCTGGTCTGGAAAAGGAGCAAATATTAGAGACCTATTCTGCGCAACTCCGAAAGTCCTGAAACTCCATGAAACGTCTTAAAAGAAATAAAGAAAAATCCACGCCAAAGATGAAGGCCAGGGGGCCCACACCCTTCTCACGAGGGTAGAGGGCGCGCCCCCTACCTCGTGGGCCCCCTGGTGGCTCTCTGATGCCCATCTTCTCCTATATGAGGTCTTTCGATGAGAAAAAAAAAAGAAAAAGGAACTTTTGGGACGAGACTCCGCCGCCACGAGGCGGAACCTTGGCGGATCCAACCTAGAGCTCCGGCAGAGCTGTTCTGCCGGGGATACTTCCCTCCGGGAGGGGGAAATCATCACCATCGTCATCACCAATGCTCCTCTCATCGGTAGAGGGCAATCTCCATCAACATCTTCACCAGCACCATCTCATCTCCAAACCCTAGTTCATCTCTTGTATCCAATTCTTGTCTCAAAGTTCGGGATTGGTGCTAGTAGGTTGCTAGTAGTGTTGATTACTCCTTTTAGTTGATGCTAGTTGGTTTAATTGGTGGAAGATCATATGTTCAGATCCTATATGCATATTATTACTCCTCTGATTATGAATATGAATATGCTTTGTGAGTAATTATGTTTGTTCCTGAGGACAAAGGAGAAGTCTTGCTATGAGTAGTCATGTGAATTTGGTATTCGTTTGACATTTCGATAAGATGTATGTTGTCTAGCCTCTAGTGGTGTTATGTGAACGTCGACTACATAACACTTCATCATTATTTGGGCCTAGAGGAAGGCATTGGGAAGTAATAAGTAGATGATGGGTTGCTAGAGTGACAGAAGCTTAAACCCTAGTTTATGCGTTGCTTCGTAAGGGGCTGATTTGGAACCATATGTTTCATGCTATGGTTAGGTTTACCTTAATATTTTTGTTGTAGTTGCGGATGCTTGCAATAGAGGTTAATCATAAGTGGAATGCTTTGTTCAAGTAAGAACGGCACCCAAGCACCGGTCCACCCACATATCAAATTATCAAATTATCGAACTCGAATCATATGAACGTGATGAAAACTAGCTTGACGATATTTCCATATGTCCTCGGGAGCGCTTTTCCTATTATAAGAGTTTGTTCCGACTTGTCATTTGCTACAAAAGGATTGGGCCACCTTGCTGCACTTTATTTACTATTGTTACTTGTTGCTCGTTACAACCTGTATTATCACAAAACTATCTATTATCACTTATTTCAGTAATTGCAGAGAATACCTTGCTGAAAACCGGTTATCATTTCCTTCTGCTCCTCATTGGGTTCGACACTCTTACTTATCGAAAGGACTACGATAGATCCCCTATACTTGTGGGTCATCACGTATATACTTCACGAGGAAGAAGTCAAATTTAATCATCTACGATCGTCGAAACAGAAATTTTTTTAACCTGGAAGTCGTGTGAAACTGTAAGATGAAGCTACTGATGAAAGGAGAATTCAGATGGTCGACCGTGCGCGACGAATTTAACAAAATTCATCCAAAATAGCTTCAAACATGAACACAAAATAAAAAAATTACGGTCGATGAAACTACGAACTGATCACAAAAATGAAACAATAACATCGATGCGCATCCTTTTTATGTAGAGCTTATCTCAAATTGATGCACCGTTATGTGTACTAGAAGGGACGTAAGAAAGGAGATTAGAGAAGGAGCTTACTTGAGGTGGAAGAAGAAACAACTTACAGGGTGTATACCGCTCGCATCCTCTCGTGCAAGAGGGCCCACCATATGCGCTCGAAGGTGGCTCACCTCAGCCTGGCCCGGTAAAAAGGCCGATTTGAGCGTTCTTCCGGATACAGACTGAGAGATGCTTTGAGTTTCGTGCGGTCTAACTTTTCAATGCGACACAGGTAATCAAACAGGCCAAAAACATTCCGCGCGAGTCTGGCTGGGCCTAATGCAGGCTATCAAGCGCGTTTGTATGGAGTATACTGCCTGGCGCTTTCAGTAAATTTTGCACCAGAGCTTGCTTGCGACTCATGCATGGACTCTATTCAGTGCAGTTTTGGTACACCTTAAGGCCTCCTTTGGTTTGGAGGAACTTTGTAGGATTTTCATAGGATAGGTTTTTTATAGGAAAAAAAAATCCTTCAGAGCTCTTTGGTTTGTAGGAATGAAATCCTATTTTTATGGAGGAAATTCTTTCTGTCCTCCATATTTTATAGGAAAATAAATATTAACCTAGACTTAATGAAACAAAATTCTATGATGTGAATTAAAGGACGTCTTCTTTACTATTCCTATGCATAAGATTTAAGATGCATGTCATCTCATTTTTTAGGACTTTTATATTCATAATATTCAAAGATTGCAACTTGAAAAAGGTACAACTGAGACACAGAGGGGTGGACAAAGTCCAGGCCTGTGTGTTGAGTACGCACAGCTTTGTAAGGGTACTCGTACGGTAGATTGGTGCATACATTGCTTGCTGGCTGCAGTAGTAGTACGTGGCAGCAGGATAGGATAGGATAGGTGGTCCTGTTAACATGGATGCGTAGGGCACGCTGTGATTGAGCGGACCACAAAATGTTCCCGTGCATAATGCATAGCCGCATAGGAGAGTACAATTAGGCACGGGGTGTCATTTTGGTGATACGTCTCCTTGGGCCGGCCGGCGTCTCAACCACACACAGGAAAGCCATACTACTATCAAACTAGATGAGCTTTTAGTGTGTACCACAGCTGATGCATAGGTTTGGCCGTGCCGTCTAATCGTCCCCTGGACTGGATGCTGCTGACGGGGAACGTGCTGTTCGTATCCAAAGCGTACCTCTAGAATTTAGGGTTTAGAGTACGTAGTACGTAGACAGTAGACCAATGCATGCTGTTGGCACGTCGTTTGTTTATATTGATTCAGGAGAAGGGATGGTGGCGGGCGGGAGAATGAGCAGGACGACGACAACACCCATGCTTAACCATCAGAATAAACACACCGAGGGCGATCTCCATGCGAGGCATCCCTGTCAAGCCAGCCCAACTCGGGCTGGTTAGCACCACCATCCCAATCCCAATCAATCAAACAGCAGCAGTGCAAAGGGTGTGGCCGTACGTGCCTTTGTGCCTTGTTTTCTTTCTCTCTATCTTTGCCAGATTATATTCCTGTTGCTAGTTTATGATGCCATGCATGCTGACCTAAGAGCAACTTCAACAGGGCGATCCATTTCGTCCATCTGCATTCGTTTAAATTGGCATGGACAAAAGTAAAGACCTAATACGTCGATCCAAACCCAAATCGCGTCCGCGCCAATGCATTTGTGGCCGAAATGCGCCAGCGCGGACGCGAAGCAGACACCACGCGCGCCTTCTCGGTGTCCGCCGCGTCCCTATCTAGCGGTCATCCAACCACCCAGCGGCCAGTTTGGTCAGCTTAATTTATGACGAATGTCCATCTCGGGCCCACGCGTCAGGGACGACGGTCGTCTTTTTTTAAGCCGACTGTGTGGGGGGCCGTCCTCATCCATTTCCAGAAAGCTCCAGTCCCCATCTCGCTCCCCCGTCGGCGGCAACCCTAGCCACCCTAGTCAAGCCAGTTGGGGCTCTTCTCCGGCACCGGTAGCAACAAAGCCAAGGGCAAAGCCTCCGCCACCCCTTTCCCCCCTGAGCCCCCCTGCCTTCGCCGGCGCCAGCTTACCGGCCGAGGCAGCGCGTCAACGTGCCAGTGCACCATGCGGAGTGGCACTTGCAGAATCGCGTGCCTCTCCCGTACCCCGACGTCACCTTGCCGCACGACTGGCATCTGAATCCGGAGAGGATCCCAGTGCCAACGGCGCCGCAGTCGGCTAGGGCGCATATAGAGGAGGTGCGGCGCCAGCAGGCACAGCTGACGCCGGAGCAGCGCAGCGACACCGCATACGCCTTTGACTAACCCAACTGGGCTCGTTGGTTCGCCTTCCAGCACGAGGAGACCAGGCGGCACGGCGTCCGCAAAGTTGGCCGTAGGTCGCCGCCGCCCCCTCCTCGTCCGCGACGAGGACCAAGAGGCGGAGGATGCCTACCAGGCGGCCATGGTGGCCGTCCTCCAGGAGAGTGAAGAGGAGGAGCGTCGCCGAGAGGAAGAGAAGGCGGCGTACCAGGCGGCCATGGCGGAGACCATGACCCTCTCCGCGGCGGGCGACTGCATCATGCCGCCGGTGGCCCCCGCCTTCCCCCGTTAAGGCCGAGCCGGAGCCGACCCCCATCGAGCGCTACTCATGGACCGGGTGAGTGCGCGAGTGTGTCAGGGGTCACCCGGTCTGGATGGGGGCGACGCCGACGCAAGAGGTTGCGTACCTCGAACAATGGTGCCAGCGACGGCTGGCCGAGGAGCGCCGCCACGACGAATACCTCGAGATGCTCGAGCGCCCTGCCGAGGAGGAGGAGCGCGAGGCCGAGGAGGTGTGCCAGGGCCAGGAGGCGGCGGCACAGCCCGCGTCCGACATCAACGTCGTTGTCTGGAACACGACGTTCCCTTGGACCGGCCCTGCGCCGACGCTTATCGACCTCACCAGTCCCGATGACGACGACAAGGATGCCTAGAGCAGCGCGCCGCCTCATAGTTAGCTTTTTTTATGTTAGATGTGGACGCGTGGATTATCACCAGCCTTCGTTGCCGGCTTTACTGTTTAATTAATGTTTGTTTTTATGTTTAACATGTTTGCATTCTATTTTTTTATATGCCGTCAAAATGGATCAGGCCAGCGTTGGACTATGTGCCGATCCAAACGTGGAAGCGAACATTGATATCTGTCAGGCAGGTTCAAACGGATAAAAAACGAACAAATCCGCCGACTGATTGGGTTGACGCGTTGGAGTTGTTGTAATTAATTGGCGCGCTGCAGCCCTGCCTGCCTCCAGGAAGTTGGTTCGTTCGATCTTGACCGTAGGCTTGAATGTGGCATGCATGAAGACCGGACCGGAGAAGAGGATACAATGTCGTGCGTTCACTGCTTCAGCTGCTGCTTCATGCATCGGCACGTTGGGACAAGCCTGCTGGCTACAGCAACGCCAGCATTGCTCGCGGGGGAGGGAGGGAGGCACACCACGTGACATTATATCACGGCGTTTGAATTGAATTGATATTGAATTGCGCCCCATGACTGACTGACTGACCCCTCTTCTGTTCTTACCTGGGATCCCAGCACCAACGCCACTGCCAGTGCAACTGCCAGCCAGCGTCTCACGGCATGTATAATGGTAGTAGCATATGGATACATATGTCTCATGACAAAAAGTAATTTAAATCATATGTGTTGATTTTTTCTCTCCAATGCAAGCTATTACTAGTGGACCTCATCAAAAAATAGAAAGTGACTCTAACTACACATGCATCCCTCCTCTTCATTTCAACTTTTTCAACTTTGTGCACTGAACCATACTTTTTGTCTCTAAGCACCGGCCTCCTGGAGAGGATCCTGCTTCCCCATCCGAACCTATTTTTTCTGTTATCCGATCCTACATGGCATGTGAGGCATCATCGTGGAGCTATGCATTGGCCATGCCCTCATCACACGCCAAGCTGACGTACTGACTACTATATGCCGATCGTGCTCTGTTTCCACGTATTCCCTGCCGCCAAATAATACTACTCTTTCGGTCCAAATCCATTAATTACCATTGATTTAGTACAAATTTAGCATGACTTTGTGCTCAATCGACAACAACTAATATGGTCCGGAGGAAGTATATAAGTCATATCCATTTCAGCGCTGCTATACACACGATGGTCAGTGGACGATTTGTGAACGACAATCAGATCGGCTCGTCCATGCACAACAGTAAAAGTGAAGTAGACGGCTGGATTTGGTTGTCGTTCCCTTGTCGTGCAGTGCAGGGAGCTTCATCTGCATAGTAGTTTGGTATCCATTTGATCCTGTCCATTCATCTTGGCGCACGACTGATGTCCATTTTGTGCCATCCTTCATCAGCGAGTGAGGTAGTGAGCTAGGGCAGGCAATGCAATGATTCGGCTCTTACTATTGGTAGGGAAGTATGGCCATTTGCTGTAGCACAGCATCGCTAGCTTAGTAGCTTTTGGCAACCACTTTCTCATGGCCGATCGTAAAAACAATAATAGAGGCACGAAAGTGCGTAGGAAAGAAAGGCGTCTTTCGGGCGCTTGTGGCATGAGCCATAGGAGAAAAGCCAGCAGCAAAAGCAAAACGACGGCTTTCTACACAGATTGATTCCCTGTGTTGGCCATCTTGCCTTGCCTTTTGTTTTACTTAAACTCTAGCAGCTTGTGCACCAAGCACATGCCATGCCACTGTCTCACAGCGCTGGTGCATCACCCAACTGGGCTTTCAAATGAGCTTTTTAACTCCAATCCTCAACTTATGAGACCAAAGTTCCTCGATCCATAAAATGGAGAGAATCATGTACTCCCTCCGTTTCTAAATACTTGTCTTTCTAGGCATTTCAACAAGTGACTACATACGGAGCAAAATGAGTGAATCTACACTCTAAAATATGTCTACATACATCCGTATGTAGTAGTCATTTAAAATGTCTAGAAAGACAAATATTTAGGAACGGAGGGAGTAGGTGTATAGGCAGCCCAGCCGTAGAAGAGTGAAAACTCTTTCATTTTACTGCTTGCTGCAGTGCATTGCGCCGTTCCAAGCTGATTGTGTTCCACCCTGTGGGCCTCAGACATCCGGCCCTGTTCGCATCGCACCCATATACAGATATACAGGATGTGTGTGGGGGTCCTGCCATGTGGGCCCTTGCCCCGTCAGAACCATAGAGGACCACACGTACGTACTGTACGTAAATGAATCTTGTAACTAGTGTTCAGCAAGTTGTTTTTACCCCGATTACCAAGACCGTAAAGATCCGGTGGTGGGGAGACCGATCATCCCGTTTTACTACTGATGAAGTGTAGCAGTGCTGCGTGCATTGACCGTGTGTGCTCTTCTTTCTTACTGCTGCTCCCGCAACGCGCCAACAACCAGACCAGAGCAGACCAAATCACCAACCCCGGCACAGGCAGCAGCGGTAACACTATAATTACCGCCTGCAGTGTTTTACTACCACCAGGGGTTGTTTATGCAAAGGATTTAATTTGTTAATCGCTGCTGTTGGTGTTACTGACTGACGCGCCTCTGATTGAGAGAGACTAGTGCGAAAAAACATCCCCGGCGATGTTGTCAGCTCGCACGTGGCCGCGGGTGCGGGGTGAGCGGGACGGGACGTGACGCGCGCCGGGGCCCGATCCTGGTGGTGGTGGTGGTGGTGGTGGTGGTGGTGGTGGTGGAGGAAATTTTACCACACCGGGTGCACGCACGCACGCGCTGGCCGCCGTGTGGGAAGAAGATCGGGTTGGGCACGCGCACGTCCGAGGCGTGAACGGCGGCCATCATCTTATCTTTATCCTTGAACACAAAACAAAGAGCATGTCCGGTTCTATAACCAAGTTTCTAGTTTAGTTCACTATATATCTTCGCTAAACTTTGACCGCCTATACAGCACGTGCTGAGTGGTCTAATTCTTTTTTAGTTATGTAGGAAATGTATACTTCTTTTGACACGAAAGGATGATACGAGTGAAGTTTAGGAGGCATGGAATTATGTATTACTCCCTCTGTCCCGGAATTTAAGATTGTTTTTGACACTATGCTAGTGTTAAAAATGTTTTCATGTTTTGGGACGAAGAGAGCACAAAATACTTCCTCCGTTCCCAAATATTTGTCGCTTAAACGAATGTATCTAGACGTATTGCAGTGTTAGATACATCCGTTTGAGCGACAACTAATATGAAACAGAGGGAGTATAAGTCTTTTTAGGGATTCCAACAAGTGACGACTACATACAGAACAAAATGAATGAATCTACACTTTAAAATATGTCTCTACATACATTCATATGTTGTAGTCCATTTGAAATGTCTACAAAAACTTATACTCCCTCTGTTTCTTTTTAGTCTACATATAAGATTTGATTAAAGTTAAACTTTCTTAACTTTGACTAAGTTTATAGAAAAAATATTAAGATTCACAATATGAAATAAATATTGTTAGATGCATCATGAAATAAACTTTCATACCATATAGCTTTAGTATTGTAGATGTTAATACATTTTTCCATAAAGTTGGTCAAACTTTACAAAGTTTGGCTTTGATCAAATCTTATATGCAGACTAAAAAGAAACGTAGTGAGTATTTAGAAACGGGGGGAGTACTTCTTTATTCCAGGTTTACTTTGGTTTTCTTATAGGTGTATATGAAATATCTCGGCTTCTACCAAGTACTCCCTCCGCTCACAATATAAGATGTTATAACTTTCTTTGTCAGACAGGTCTATATAGACATGTTTTACTGTATTCGTTTACTCATTTCATTCCGTACGTAGTTCATGCTAAAATATTGAAAACATCTCCTATTTGTGAAACGGAGGGAGCAGAGTAATCAGGCCGGCAGGAAAACCAAAAACAACACGAAAATGTTGCAGTCTTTGTGATGCAATGTCTTCTTAAGCCTACATCGATCATTAAGTCAACATTTCTTTTTGCGAGCAATAAGTCAACATGTTGAGTGAACTTTTTTTTTATTAAGCATGTCATGTGTTGTTTACTTGATTCTTTTTTGAGTTAGCGTGGTTACCTTTTACATTTTTTCCGATTAAATGTTAACTTTCACCTATAAAAATAATCTTAGATCAGCCGACCGTTGTATCTTTAGAACCTTCAAAAACCTAGTACTCCGTACTTGTTTATTTTGGAGCAACTCACGTTGACTAGTAGCACAACAAAATAGGTCCAACAAATGTCATGCTACTATATCATCAAATCCTGCTTATGCCAATCTTATTTGGTTTGATAATTATTTTAGTTGGAATTTTTGATTTGCTATGTTGCATTGGTTTATATATCAACGACATTCATATTATTTTTTCTCTCTCCATTGAACGCGGGTTGTGTGCATGTTCTCATCACTCCGACGAAGTAGTACTACTACTTATATCATAACAAAGTTGGGCTCTTTCCTGCGTTGAGGAAACAAGGTTCGGTATGCTATTCGCCTGCTGCAACCTTTGTATTTTAGGGTTTGACATTTGCCAAGCATATCAATCTGTTGCGTCCACAGCAAAGCAGATGCCATATCTTTCACAAAGATATAGGCTACTGCTCATCAACACAACCATTTCTTGTTTTGGAAAATCTATTTACTCATCGAACATACAGAAAATTGTCGCTGGGGCCCACATTCCAGTGGGGGCTGGCTGCGTCCGACGTGGGCTCGCCCGGAGCCCCGGAGCAATTTACGAATGGTGTACCGTACCGCAGGGGCATTTCCGTCCAGCGGCCCGCAAAAAGCCGCAGCGTGCGAGCTCGACTGGGCGGCGGACGGACGGCCTCTTCCCATCCCCGCAAAGAAAACAAACACCGCAGCGCACTCACTGCCAGCCGCGGCCTCGCTCCACTGCCCACTTGTTGCAAACCTCGCGCTACTCCCCAGCTCAGACGGCGTGGCGCCCGAGAGTGTGCCACCGCTCCGCACCCCCACCCCCGCATTGTTTCAAAATCCGCAGGCCGGTCCCCGGAGGCGGCGCGGCGGTGGGTCGCCGGCGGGCAGGGGCGTCTCTGGTGCGGCAGGAGGAGGGGGTTCTTTCTTCTTGAAGCTTCGGCCGGAGCGCGGAGGCGGGCGGAGGAGCGGTGGAGGAGAGAGGGAGAGAGAGGAGAGGAGCTATGGCCGCTGCGCGCGTCGTCGCGTGCCTGCTGGCGGCGGTGATGTGCCTCTCGTGTGGGGCGGCGGCCGCCGCCAGGTCGCCGGAGGCCCGGATGCACCGCCACCTCAAGCGCCTCAACAAGCCGGCCGTCAAGAGCATCGAGGTACGTGCGTGCGTCCACTCCGACGAGCTAATAGCTAGATTCCTCTTGTGCCGTTGTTCTTCTCAAGATTTGAATGGGGATTTATTTTCTCCCTCCCTTCCTGGTCAAAGCCGGTGTCCGTTTCAATCTGCATTTTTTGGGGGGATTTGGGCGAGATTGATTCAACGGGCGCACTTCTTGGCTGCTCCAGTCGCTCAAAGTTACCACGCCCTGATTCAAAAAAGGATGGCCTTTCCGGGGGCTTGTTTTTTCCCGGCGGCTTGTTCTTGGGGCCGATTCGCTTTCTCGCTTTACGAATTTTGCAAAAGGTTAATGAAAAAATTTCAAGAAAGATGCCCACTACTTTGTGAGGAATTCCTTTCCTGCCTACTGCAAAATCTGAAGCTTCATCCGTGGATGCCAGCCAAAGTAGTAGTAGTACTGGTGTCCTTTTGCAATGCCATTCTTCATTTATTCTTGCTCAAAACTTCAGTCAGTGGATGCAAACCAAAGTAGTGGTGTCCTTTTGCAATGCTACGCAAACTTCAGTCAGTGGATGCTAATTTACGTTTGTTTGTTTGCAAATTAATCGAGCAGAGCCCTGACGGGGACATCATAGACTGCGTGCACATCTCGCACCAGCCGGCCTTCGACCACCCGTTCCTCAAGAACCACACCATCCAGGTACCAATCTTAAGCTTGATTTCAGATGCGTCAGCAGCAGCAGGAGAAGATGCCATTGTTTTTGCTGAACATTTTTGCGTCTGCAGATGAGGCCGAGCTATCACCCGGAGGGCCTGTACGACGAGTCCAAGGCCAATGTGGCCTCCTCCGGCGACGGCGAGCGGCCGATGGTTCAGCTCTGGCACCGCAACGGCAGGTGCGCACCGGGCACCGTCCCGGTCCGGAGGACCAAGAAGGACGACCTGATGCGCGCGAGCTCGATGCGGCGCTACGGCAGGAAGCACAAGCCCACGGTGGCGAACCCGATGTCGGTCGATCTCGCCATGCTCAACGAGGGCGGCCATCAAGTACGTGCACGCATTGCATCCATCTACTATCTCACTCGGTGTTTGTTTGAGTGGCAGCAAGGAAGAAGAAATGCCACTGACTGACTAGTGCTGTGTCTGAAGCATGAACTCTGACTGTTGTGTATTTTCAGCACGCGATATCATACGTTCAGGGCGAGAAGTACTACGGCGCCAAGGCGACGATCAACGTGTGGGAGCCCAAGATCGAGCAGCCCAACGAGTTCAGCCTGTCCCAGCTGTGGATCTTGGGGGGCTCCTTCGGCGAGGACCTCAACAGCATCGAGGCTGGCTGGCAGGTACGTACCACCGATAAGATCACCCAACCACATGCAGCTCCATGAGCTTGATCACTTCGCTCTCGGAGCCCATGTCTGTCTACTTAATGCCACACCGTCGCTGCGGTTGATTGATGGATAGCTCTGTTCCTACCGTTTCTAGCTAGCTCGGTGGTGTCACGGGCCCTCAACTTTTCTCTTTTCTGTTTGTTGGTTCATCAGGTTAGCCCGGACCTCTATGGGGACAACAATACAAGACTGTTCACCTACTGGACTGTAAGTTTTTCTCCCTTCACATAATCCTGTGAAAATCAAGCCTGAAATTCTTTGTGACATGTGCTTGTGTTGATCTTATTAACCTGTATATTTATGTTCTGTGTTGTGTAGAGTGATGCGTACCAGGCAACAGGGTGCTACAACATGCTGTGCTCAGGGTTCGTCCAGATCAACAACGAGGTGGCCATGGGGGCCAGCATCTTCCCCATCTCGGGCTACTCCGGCTCGCAGTACGACATCAGCATACTCATCTGGAAGGTGAGTGGGGAAGCAGTTCATCCAGTACTGTTTGAGAATTGTCACCAACATGAATGCAGGCCACAGGGGATTTTGCCCACTTGCTGCTGTGCCCTTTACTCCTCTTGCTCCTTGACTGAACTCTGGGGCTCTGGCTCTGAAGATTATGTAGAGGGTGTTTGTTTCCAGGGACTTATTGGTCTAGGGACTTAAATAAGTCCCTATAAGTCCCATCTAAGAGGGTGTTTGTTTCCAGAGACTTATTGGTCTAGGGACTTAAATAAGTCCCTATAAGTCTCATCTAAACCAAACAGGAGGGACTTATAGGGACTTAAAGTGGGCATTTGGGACTTATGAAATAAGACTCTCAAGGAGGGACTTATAGGGACTTATAGTTGTAATATGGTCTTATAGAGACTTATAAGTCCCAGGAACCAAACAGGCAGGGACTTTTTAGGGACTTGGGACTTATAAGTTGGGACTAAAAAAAGTCCTAGGACTTATGAACCAAACAGGGCCTTAGTACATACCCCTCAAGCTCAGCATGTGGCTATGATACATGTTTTGTCAACAAGCTTTTTTAGCCTTGATGATTACTCTTAGTAGTGTTTGTCAATAGAAGCCTCATGAAGCATTGCTACCTTTCACCTCAGCAAGCGAGTGCCATGCCGAGATAGAAAGTCGAGTGTTTTTCATTCTATCACGCACGGGCAATGAGTGCGTTTCACGGCCTGCTTAGTGCACCATGAGTGTCGGCATCTTCTTGAAGCTAAACGGCTAACCCCAACTGAAGTCTAGACACTAATGATTCTATTTCTGTATAATATATCGTTATGCCGGGTCGGATACCATAATGCTGCATGTCTTCTAATTGGTCTACATTGCTACTCTTGAGCAGGATCCGAAGGAGGGTCACTGGTGGATGCAGTTTGGCAAGGAGTACGTGCTGGGTTACTGGCCGTCGTTCCTGTTCTCGTACCTGGCGGACAGCGCGTCGATGATCGAGTGGGGCGGGGAGGTGGTGAACTCGCAGGCGGAGGGGGTGCACACGTCGACGCAGATGGGCAGCGGGCACTTCCCGGAGGAGGGGTTCGGCAAGGCGAGCTACTTCAAGAACATCCAGGTGGTGGACAGCACCAACAACCTCAAGGCGCCCCATGGCATGGGCACCTTCACGGAGCAGTCCAACTGCTACGACGTGCAGAACGGCAACAACGCCGACTGGGGCTCCTACTTCTACTACGGCGGCCCCGGCCGGAGCGCCAACTGCCAGTGACTGACGAGTGAGTGAGCGAGCGAGCGAGCAAGCAGGCAAGTGTGCTCCATTCGCAAGTGTAATGTAGTAGTTCACCATCTGCATTGTTAGGCCTAGATGATGATAGGTGTCATGTGAATGGGTCCTGGTGTTGTCTCCTGATTTTTCTTTTTTTGTTTTTTGATTTTCTCCCGTGTGTCAATCAAGCCTTCTGAAGAGAAGCATGGCATGTGGTGTGGTCTGGTGGTGCACCAGTTGTGTGATGGCCTACCAAAGGGTCCTTTTCCATACTGTGGTAGTAGATTCATTCACCTGTCTGTCTTTGTTCGTGGCTATTATTGGATGGGGGGCTCTCTTCTTTTTCTCTCCTGGCCGGCTTGGGTTCATGCATGGCATGGCCCCATGCATGGGGAAGGGCAACAATACAATGGCTTTTGTTTCTCTTGGTCTTGGGAGGGACTTTCTCTCCTTTGGATGCCACTATCTATGTATGGCGCATCGAAAGCAGCAATGGGTTGTTTTGTCCCGTTGAGAACTCTGGAATGGTGTGCATTCTTCATGATGATGCCGCCAAAACTAGCGAGCAACTGAGCAACTAAATGTTTACAATGGTAGTATTCATTGATCATCCTTGCATGAAGATAGTAGCAAGGCAGCATGAGCTGACAGAGGTTGAAGGAAATGATCTTTTTTGGGGCTGTTCCATGCAAGAATAGAATACACTGTTTGTGTTTTGAGGTAAAAGCACACCAGATACCCTAACTTGCATGGAATGTGATGATTTAGTCCCAAACTTGCAAAATGCAACTTCACCATACTCCAACTTGCACCGAATGTGATGATTTGGTCCCCGGCCTATCACAGCGCGGCAAGTGGCAGCCAGGTGGCTGTGCCGGTCGTTGCCCGCACTTCCGCACAAAACACACTACCGTTTTATCTAAATCAACCCATAGTACATGGCACTTGAATTAATTCTGTCTCAACTCGCATCTCTGGTAACCGAAACCGGCAGCGAATCACCGGAGCTCAACTGAGATACCAAAGTCACTCCTCTCTGATTCCCAACTGCTTCACCTCGCCAATCTCTCATCGCCTAACACCCTACCGTTTTATCTAAATCAACCCGTAGTACATGGCACTTGAATTAATTCTGTCTCAACTCGCATCTCTGGTAACTGAAACCGGCAGCGAATCACCGGAGCTCAACTGAGATACCAAAGTCACTCCTCTCTGATTCCCAACTGCTCCACCTCGCCAATCTCTCATCGCCTAACACCTTACCGTTTTATCTAAATCAACCCGTAGTACATGTCACTTGAATTAATTCTGTCTCAACTCGCATCTCTGGTAACCGAATCCGGCAACGAATCACGGAGCTCAACTGAGATACCAAAGTCACTCCTCTCTGATTCCCAACTGCTCCACCTCGCCAATCTCTCATCACCTAACACCCTACCGTTTTATCTAAATCAACCCGTAGTACATGGCACTTGAATTAATTCTGTCTCAACTCGCATCTCTGGTAACCGAAACCGGCAGCGAATCACCGGAGCTCAACTGAGATACCAAAGTCACTCCTCTCTGATTCCCAACTGCTTCACCTCGCCAATCTCTCATCGCCTAACACCCTACCGTTTTATCTAAATCAACCCGTAGTACATGGCACTTGAATTAATTCTGTCTCAACTCACATCTCTGGTAACTGAAACCGGCAGCGAATCACCGGAGCTCAACTGAGATACCAAAGTCACTCCTCTCTGATTCCCAACTGCTCCACCTCGCCAATCTCTCATCGCCCAACACCTTACCGTTTTATCTAAATCAACCCGTAGTACATGTCACTTGAATTAATTCTGTCTCAACTCGCATCTCTGGTAACCGAAACCGGCAGCGAATCACTGGAGCTCAACTGAGATACCAAAGTCACTCCTCTCCGATTCCCAACTGCTCCACCTCGCCAATCTCTCATCGCCTAACACCCTACCGTTTTATCTAAATCAACCCGTAGTACATGGCACTTGAATTAATTCTGTCTCAACTCGCATCTCTGGCAACCGAAACCGGCAGCGAATCACCGGAGCTCAACTGAGATACCAAAGTCACTCCTCTCTGATTCCCAACTGCTCCACTTTGCCAATCTCTCATCGCCTAACACCCTACCGTTTTATCTAAATCAACCCGTAGTACATGGCACTTGAATTAATTCTGTCTCAACTCACATCTCTGGTAACCGAAACCGTCAGCGAATCACCGGAGCTCAACTGAGATACCAAAGTCACTCCTCTCTGATTCCCAACTGCTCCACCTCGCCAATCTCTCATCATGGCGACGACGGCTGCATCCCGGCCCAGCGGCCATGTCCTTTTGAGCCCCATTCCCAGCTACCACTCCGCCTCCCTCTCCCGCGTCAAGCTCTCCGCCGGCGGCTCACCGGTCAAGTCGGTCAGCGTCACGTCTCCCCCCTCCTCCCCCTCAGGCGGCGCCGCCAAGATCCGTCGGTCCTGCATGTGCTCCCCGAGGAACCACCCGGGCTCGTTCCGTTGCAGCCTGCACAAGGGGCGGAGGCCCCGACCGGCAGCACCAGGCCCGCCTCCCAGCCGCCCATCAGCAGCGGCTGCTCTAGGCGCATGCTAAACGTGCTAGCGCAGCGCATGGGGAGCGGACACTGGGCACGTAGGGCGCTGGCTCCGTACCCCTCGGTGCAGCAACCGCGCCGACGGGTTCCGCGCCGGGGCCAGCCTGCTCTCCGACATGTCCACGTCCATGGCTGGCGGCTGCCTGCAGTGAAAAAACAACAGCGTCGACATGCCATAGCGAAGATACTACTAGTACATGCCCCCTCCCAAACACGTGAAACCTCACTTTCCCATTACTATTCGGGCTCGTCTCTCTCGCTCGTGCACACTGGAGATGAAGGACGGGGTTTGAGGCGGCGGCGCGGTTGGATCTCGAGATGGCCGGCGGTTGGATCTCAAGGAGGCAGGCGGCATGGCGGCTAGATCTCGAGGAGCCAGGCGGCTTGGGCTGAGGAGATGCGACGCCGGTGATTGAGGGTGGGGCGGCGGCCACGTGCATGGGGCTGGTCCGCTGGTGGATGCGTGAGACAATGAATCAATATTTCTCTCTTCAGTTTGCCATCGTGTGTTTTGCACTTTGTGTAGTTTTCCTGCTACTGTACTTTCTGCTGTTGTATGCACGGTTGTGGTGCCTGCTGTTGAGGCATGCTTGATGTGTGGTGCACGTGCATTGATGCTCAATCAAAAAGATGATGATTCTGACGAACCAAACACATCCCAACTTGCAGGACGGGAGAAATCCCCGATTTCGACGAAATTTCTGTAAAGTTTCATGGCGGAGCGGCTCACCCCCCCCAGCTCTTCAACTTGCGCAAGAAGATGATGGACAGCTGGATAGCTTCTTTGGTCGGTACTGTTTCTTCGCTAGAAAGCAGTCGCCGCGCGCTATGTTTGTCAGTTTGGCTCTTGTCCCCATTGTAGTATTGCGTGCAGTGTTCATTTTTTCTTGATGGACGAGAAACATCGGTGCACTTTTTCAGATGAGCGAATGGAGCGATGAACACACAATACATAATAAGGGCGCGGACAAAGGAAAACTCTGAAATAAATCAGTAGCAAGCTTCCGTTGGAACCCTGCCGTTCACATGATGCCATGTACTGCAGTGTAGTGTAAATAGTTAACTGAATTGGTGTAGTGCAAAGGGGGTTTTGAGACAGAATTAATTCAAGTGCCATGTACCGTGGGTTGATTAGATAAAACGGCAGAGTGTTTTCTGCAAAAGTGCAGGCGATGACCGTTCCAGCCACTTGGCTGCCATTTGTCACGCTGTGATAGGCCGGGGATCAAATCGTCAAATCCGGTGCAAGTTGGGGTATGGTGAAGTTGCATTTTACAAGTTTGGGACTAAATCATCACATCTCATGCAAGTTAGGGTACCTGAGGTGCTTTTACCTCTTGTGTTTTCTTGCACATACCAGATGCAGTATTATTAAGCTGGCCAGGAACACATGTCTTGGATACCATATTCATGGTTTTGTGAACCGGAGAGGAAGAAGGATGTGCAGTACAGTCCATGGCTGCCTCCATTGACCGCCTCATTTGACTGTCATCAGCAAGTAAATAATCTGATCAGAGTCGCTGCCCCTGGAAGTTGGTCTAAATTGTTTGTTTTCCAAGGCCATCTCTGCTCGTCCCCCTCTTGCCTTTCTGCGCCCATGCTACTTTGTTTGTCCTGTCCGAGCTTGGCCGCCCGCAATCAAACGTGCATGTCTGACTCTACTATGCGTGTAAGATGCTGGGAATCATGTGCTGCCGCCTCGGATCCCCAGCCCGGTCCAGTCAAACCTAAACATGTATTGCATTGCATCCACTGCGGCGGTCCATGGTACGTGCTACGGCGGAGGAGGAGTACGGGGAATCGGGTGGCAGGGCAGCGGCACCGGCGAGCTGTCTGCGGCGAGGCTCGTTTGCTCGGTTCGGTGCGTGTGGCCTCGCAACATTTTTTTGCTGAGCAGTTCGTTCATTGATCGGCCATCCAACTTGTAGTAGTACTGATCTACGGCCTCGTAACAAAGATTGGTTTGGTTTGGTTTGGTAGGGGTACATGTATCATGTATGGTACTACGGGCGGACAGTAATTCTGAGGCATGTGTTGGTGGGTTCTCTTCTCTGTTGTGGCGACAGGAAAAGGCGGTGTGGATTGGAAGGCGATGGGCCGATGGGGTCACTCGCGTCCAGATCCAGTCATTCATTCATGCTCAGATTTCAGATGATGATGCACTAGAGGAGGGGGAGGAGGCATGGGCTGGAGGCGCTCACGTGCCCAGCGGTACGCTTGTACCGGTGACTAATGTACCATCGTTGTGCTCTACCCACCTCTGAAGATGATGCCTGGTGTGAGCACAGTACTAGCGTACGCCATCTTGAAAGCTTCTAGCTTCTCTCGCGGCATTCACACATACAGTATAAGTTTGTTGTGTCATCAATCGGTCAAAACCATTTCAAAGTTAAAGCATGATTTGTTCTCATTCTGATTTTCTTCTTCTTCTTTGGATCTGACCATTTTGCTGTGGTCATCGTGCTGTCATGGTCAATAACGGTAGGAACCTGGTCAACGTCCCTCATTCATCACAACACTCATGGACATAGACAAGTGGCTACCGACAGGGTCTGCAGTTGTAGACCCATTATAGCCTACCGCCAGGCTCAATGGCGGTAGCCCCCTCAAGAGGTAAAAGAGGGAGGGGGGCACCCATTCACCCCTATCTTCCTCCTTTCCTCCACGAAAACATAAGAGATCTCCATTTGTGCATCGTTTTTGTGGATCTTGGGGCCAAATTGAGGAAGGTAATCATTTTACATCCCTTCAATTACCTTTTGTCAGATCTTTTTAGTATTTTTATGCATTTTTGGCACTAGGCGCAACCAAGTTCCTTAATATGATTCAATATGAATTTAGAGCATCTACAACCGCGATGGGAAAATCCGCCCCCCCAAACGCCCGCGGACGCGTTCAGGCATGTTGGCGGACACTGACCGGTCACGCCTCAAATAATGCAATCCACATCCGGATACCTCAAATAAGAAACCTCAAATCCATATTATTACATGCCACATAGCGATCTTTAAGCGGAGCTCGTCCAGTCGCCGTGGCCATGTCTGGCGGCTGGCTGCAGTCCCCAGAGTGTTGGTCCGGGCACCGACAAGGTAGAGTAGGGCATGGGACTCAGGGTGCCGTCGTCTCCCATGCCCTACTCTTCCTCGTCGGAGCCCAGAACCCGTTAGGTGCCGGTGGACGTTAGATCGATGATGGATTCGTCTTGGGACAAGCTGGCGACATCCACCACGACGCGGTTGCGATATCCGGAGAATGCGACTCCGCCTCGTCAATGTCCACCATCGCGAGCACTGCCGCCGCCTCACACGCCCGCTGCCCTGCACGGTGGGCATGGCGCACATTGTTTGCGTCGGATGATGCACACGGCGCGTCCATGGCCTCGGCGCACCAACGTAGGGGTTGCACATCTGCCACCCGTCCAGACGCCAGATGGACCAAGCCACGGCTGTCCTAGCACCGGATCCATTGCCATTTGGGCTTACGCAATGGATTCCCGATGGAATGAGTCCGAGCGCTGTGCACGGGCCTCCTCCCGGGAGCAGCGAAGTGCAAGCTGGATGGCCATCTCCTCTTCGGGGTCGCGTTGGATGAGCTCAGGGTCGATGGATCTGGAGGTGAAGATCTCGGATCCCCTGCCCGTCATGCCGGAGACAACCGAACATCGCTAGGGATGTGCTTGGGTGGCAGGGGGGAGTGGAGTGAAGTGGCTAGGGTTTGATCCGGCGAGCGGATGGGGAGGAATATATGTGGGGGTGGGGTGGGCTAGCGTGCCCAGGTGCCCCCACATCCGTCCCATATTTGGTTTGGATATGAGGGGTGCCGGTCAGCCCAGGCGTTTGAGGCCCGTTTGGGGCGCCCGTCCGGGTCGAAATTTCGCGACCGAACAGTGATCGGGCGGCTCGCCCGGGTGTATGAGGTAGGTTTGAGGCACCCGACTATAGATGCTCTTAGATTGGCACATGTGTTTTTGTGTGGTTGTATATGTGTGGGTATATGGATATGTGGATGAATGTTGCCACCTAGTTCCTCAATATGTGTTTGGTAAGCATATGTATGGTTATGATGTTGAATGTTGCTATGGTGATGCTTGAATCTATGAATATGCTAATGTTGATGATTAGGGTTAGGTTATGGTGATGCTTGTGGTTTTGTAGCAAGAACTATGTTTTGGTCACTCACTAACATTCTCGCTAAATACTCATGTAGGATGGACAACATTACCAGCAGTGAGAAAAGTTATGAGGCGGCGGAAGAACGTCGGCGCCAACTCATCGAGGTAGAGACAAACAGGTGGGTAAAGAGTTGTGACAAGGCGTATGCAACTATGAGGGAGTTTAATCTGTATTAGTTCCCTGAGTACCCTCCAAAGGTCATCGCTTAAAAAGAAAATAATCACATTGAGCTTGAGATGAAGGAAGATGATTGTAGACACGAACTAAAAATGCAAATCACATTTCCCGCTAGTAGGGAAGCATTTGATCCGATGGACTTGAAAAGGCTAGGGCAGATCATTGGGTAGAAAATCAAGGAATGAGCGTCACCGATACCTAGCCATGCTGCTCCCTGGTATTGTATTCGCAAAAGAATGAATGTCGTCAGTTGCTGGCCAGGATCCAATGATATTCGATTGGAGCCTATGCCATATCGTGATCAGGAAATTGCAAACAAGAAATTTTCTAGGGATTAGATGCAGCGAGACCCCCTTTTCGATGCTTCGCGATTATTTGAACTCTCGTGATGTTTTATGTCATTTGAACTCCAAGATGTCGTGTGTCATCTGAACTCCCTGATTTCGTATGTCATTGGAACTCCAAGATGCATGTCATTTGAACTAAGTGATATTGTATATTCCCTTTTGACCTCGAAAATGTTGCATCTCCTTTGAACTTAGCAATCCTTGTGCAATTTGGTTGAAATAGTTTGTTTATTTTGGGGGTTAAATTCTGTTAGCTATGAAATTAGTTGAGATGAAAAATACAAAATTGTAATGGGAAGTTAATTTGTGCAAGCAATGTCACAAGCCTACTAATGAAGCTATGTACCTAGGATAGGATCATGGACCTGTCCAGCATACCCTCCCCAAGGACATCTTTACAAAGAATTAGAAGTAGTCGAAGAGAAATCATCATCCACTCGACCACGGAGATGCGCTCACTCGACCACCTTGAAGACACTCGACCACCAGAAGATGAGGAACCCTCCACTCTGCAACGGTTAGGACTTAAACCAAGCATTATGAGCATTTATGACATTTTGCTGTAGACGTTACCAGTAACGCCTTTCCTTTATGAGCATTGAACCCTGAGTAACGGAGGGGAGCTGGGGTCCTGGCACACTCTATATAAGCCACCCCCTCCTCTGGGACAAGGATTCACACTTTTTTGTAAACTCTCACACACATATAATCCAGTCGACCGCCTCAGGGCACCGAGACGTAGGGCTGTTACTTCCTCCGAGAAGGGCCTGAACTCGTAAAACTCGTGTGTACAACTACTCCATAGCTAGGATCTTGCCTCCTCATACCTACCCCCATTCTATTGTCAGTATTAGATCCACGACAGTTGGCGCCCACCGTGGTGCAGGTGTCTTAGCGACTTATTGGAGAAGTTGCATTTTTTTCGATCCCCATCATCATGGTTCCAGGCGGAAGTTTGGCTGAGGGCCGCGAGATCCGTCTCGGCGCGCTCGTGTTTGTCACCGACGACTCCGCTTGGCTTCAGGAGGCACCACTCGACGTCGACACGCTCCCCGCCCGCGGGGTGACGCACTTTCACGCGTGTGTCCGCGGTGTCCTCCTGCGGCAACCGTCGACCCAATACCAGTCGACTCCAACGGCTTTCCCCCTCCCTGCGACCCGCCGGAGCAAGCGCACTGGCCGGTCGCCCGCCAGTCGGCCACCCCTCAAGTCGCGGCGCTCGATCCCGACGAGTCTCTCTACGGCCTGTTCGATCTGTCGACTGGCTCCGTAGAGACTGCATCCGAGTGCGGCAGCAATGACTCGGCAGCGGAAGTCCTGATGGTCAATGGACCACGCGGTCCTCCTGGCTTCGATCGTGAAGACGGAGGTGACAGGAACGGCGATCCGTCACGCGTTCACGAGGAGTACCGCCCCGAGCCTCTCTCCTCGCAGCAGAGAGAAGAACTTCATCGCCGAAACATGGATGCCCTGCATACTCCAATAGTTGGAGAAATGCCCGAGGCCCAGGCCTTGGAACAGGCTCGCTTGGCCAATCTGGCTGAGCTCACTCAGCTGGAGAACCTACAGCGTGCACTCGACGATCGCGCTCGTCAACGTGCTCCTGAGTCTAGCCGACGCCAACTTTTTCCACCTCCGGCTCAGGTATACCGGACACCGATCCAAAACCTAGCAGCTGCTGTCCGGATAGCAGAGTCGATTCAACCTTCCCAGTCAGAAGCTGGCCGAGGTCTGGCGCAGATCAGGGCCTTGCTCCGGGCAGCAGGAGAGCAGAATACGGTCGTGTCTCAGTCGCGGGATAGGATCCATAGCAGATCTGTGGTCGTAGATACGGTCCAGTCGGCCCATAGCCCGAGATCGCCCCCGAGGCGTGAGGGACGTGGAGAGCGGCACGATCAGTACAGAAACCATGAGCAGTATGATCGTCGAGCCGATCGAGATGGTCGCCGTCGAGTGCCCACGCCTCCTCCAAGGAGTGGGTCGTACGTGCCGCGGCCACATGAAGACAGGCGCCCTAACAGCGTCGGAAGAGGTATTCCAGTCGACCCCAGAGAGCCAGGCTTTTATGCGAGATCTATTCTCGTACAAGGCTTGGTCGACAGAAACAGAGCTCACCGAGATGGCCATGACAGAGGCCCGCAAACCAGCAATAGGGTGCATGTCTCTGGCCCAGAGTGCTTCAGCAGAGCTATCAGAGCTGCAGTGATTCCCCCCAACTTCAGGTTGGCGGCTGGAGTCAGTAAGTTCAACGGAGAGTCCAAGCCTGACACCTGGCTCAAAGACTACCGATTGGCTGTCCAGATTGGTGGCGGCAATGATGAGGTGGCCATGAAACACCTTCCTCTGATGTTGGAGGTCTCGGCTAGGGCGTGGCTGAATCAGTTGGCACCTGGCAGCATCTATACTTGGGAAGATCTCGCCCGAGTGTTTGTCAAAACGTTTGAGGGTACTTGCAAGCGGCCGGCAGGTTTGACAGAATTACAGTGTTGCGTTCAGAAACCGAATGAAACTTTGAGAGATTATATCCAGAGGTGGATCACCCTACACCACACGGTGGAAGATGTGTCTGATCATCAGGCAATTTGTGCTTTCAAGGAAGGCGTCAGGTACTGGGAGTTGAACCTGAAATTCGGTCGGACAGGAAACATGACTCTGATCGGATGATGGAAATCGCCACCAAGTGTGCCAATGGTGAAGAGGAGGAGCGACTGTGGAGCGGCAAGCACAAAGCAGTCGCCCACGAAGCCGGAGAAGGAAACTCAGTCGGAAACAAAAACGCAAGACCGAACCAGCTGCTCCAGGTGAGGCCTTGGTTGTGGTTCAAGGAAAGTTCAAGGGGAAGCCCAAAGGGCCGTGGAACCCCAAGAAAGTAAAAGATCAGGATGGAAATGACGTGTTGGATCTGCCGTGCCATATCCATACCAAAAAAGACGAAGAAGGTAATTTCATTTACCCAAAGCATACCACTCGACAGTGTCGGCTCCTGATCCAGCAGTTCCGGGAGAAACAACCCAAGGAAAAGGAGAAGGAGGCAGACAAGGCTGAGAGTGAAGGAGAAGATGATGATGGTTATCCTCATGTGGATTCCACTCTGATGATTTTTGCTGATGTTGGAAACAAGAGTCGATTGAAAGTCATCAACAGAGAAGTGAACATGGTCGCTCCGGCGACACCCAGTTACTTGAAATGGTCACAAACTGCCATTACATTCGACCAGTCTGATCATCCAGCGCACATCACCACCCCTGGGAGGCAAGCGCTGGTGGTCGACCCGGTGGTCGAATGCACTCGACTGACAAATGTCCTAATGGACGGTGGCAGTGGCCTGAACATTCTGTATGCAAAAACGTTGAAAGGAATGGGCATTCCGATGTCCAGACTCAGCGAAAGCCATATGAGTTTTCATGGGGTCATCCCGGGCAAGAAAGCTGCGTCCCTCGGTCAGATTGTACTCGACGTGGTTTTCGGTGATGCCAAAAATTACCGCAAAGAAAAGTTGACGTTTGAAGTCATGGATTTTCAGAGTGCGTATCATGCAATTCTTGGCAGGCCGGCTTATGCACAATTCATGGCTCGACCTTGTTACGTGTACCTCAAACTGAAGATGCCTGGTCCCAGAGGAGTGATCACTATCTCTGGTAATCGAAAAAAGGCAGAAGAGTGTTTCCAGAAGGGCTCAAAGATCGCCGATGCCCAGATGGCCATGGCAGAATTGCAAGAATACCAGAAAAATGCAGACCCGAGTGACTTGTTGCGAGCTAAGAAGCCAGCCACGGATTCAACATTCCAGTCGTCTAGCGAGACGAAGTCTGTTCACATCCCCCCGACGGACCCCAACGCAGCTCTGACCCACATTTCGACCACACTCGACTCCAAATAGGAAGAAGCGCTCATCCAGTTCCTCCGTGAGAAATGGGACATCTTTGCATGGAAGCCTTCTGACATGCCAGGTGTTCCTAGGGGACTGGCTGAGCATCGTTTGCGAGTCGACCCGAAAGTGAAACCAGTCAAAGAGCATCTTCGACAGTCCGCCGTCCAGAAAAGAAAAGCAATCGGTAAAGAGGTGGCTCGGCTTTTGGCAGCTGAGTTTATCCGAGAGATTTACCACTCCGAGTGGTTAGCCAATGTTGTCATGGTCCCAAAGAAAGATGACTCACTCCGCATGTGCATCGATTTCAAGCATATCAATCGGGCCTGCCCGAAAGATCACTTCCCTCTCCCTCGCATCGATCAGATAGTCGACTCGACTGCTGGGTGCGAGCGTTTGTCCTTTTTGGATGCCTACTCCGGGTACCACCAGATCCGTCTGTATGGACCCGACGAAATAAAGACAGCCTTTATCTCCCCGTTCGGGTGCTTCTGTTATGTCACAATGCCATTCGGCTTGAAGAACGCTGGAGCCACATTTATGCGAATGATTCAGAAGTGCCTTCTCACTCAGATCAGCCGGAATGTGGAGGCATACATGGATGACATTATGGTCAAGTCACGTAAAGGTTCCGACCTGATGACCGACCTTGCTGAAACCTTTGCCAACCTCAGAAGGTATGATATCAAGCTCAATCCATCAAACTGCACGTTTGGAGTTCCAGGCGGAAAGTTGCTCGGTTTTCTTGTTTCCGAACGAGGAATCGATGCTAACCCAGAGAAAGTAGGCGCTATACTCTGAATGAAACGCCCTGTGCATGTGCATGATGTCCAGAAGCTTACTGGTTGCTTGGCCGTCCTAAGTCGATTCATTTCTCGCCTCGGTGAAAAGGCGCTACCTCTTTACCGACTGATGAAGAAATCAGATAAGTTCGAGTGGACTCCAGAAGCTGATACAACATTTGCAGAGCTAAAAGCCCTGCTTTCCACCCAGCCGGTGCTTGCTGCTCCAATCAGCAAAGAGCCTCTTTTGCTTTATATAGCAGCCACTTGACAAGTCGTTAGTACAGTACTTACGGTCGAGCAGGAAGAAGAAGGAAAAGCGTACAAAGTTCAACGCCCAGTTTATTATATTTCCGAAGTCCTGACCCCGTCAAAGCAGAGATATCCTCACTACCAGAAGCTTGTCTATGGAATTTACATGACCACGAAGAAGGTTGCACACTACTTCTTAGATCACTCTGTTACAGTCGTCAGCGACGCTCCATTGTCAGAGATTCTGCACAACAGGGATGCAACTGGTCAAGTGGCAAAATGGGCGATTGAACTCCTTCCCTTGGATATCAAGTTTGAGGCAAAGAAAGCTATCAAGTCCCAAGCAATAGCAGATTTCCTCGCCGAGTGGATCGAACAGCAACTGCCGACTCAAGTTCACTCGGAACACTGGACCATGTTCTTTGACGGATCCAAGATGTTGAACAGTTCTAGTGCTGGAGTAGTTTTGGTATCCCCCCGAGGAGACAAGCTCAGGTATGTCCTCCAGATTCACTTTGATTCCTTCAACAATGAAGCAGAGTATGAAGCACTCATGTATGGGTTGCGCGTGGCCATCTCACTCGGCGTTCGTCGCCTCATGGTCTATGGTGACTCAGATTTGGTAGTTAATCAAGTGATGAAGGAGTGGAACGTCAGAAGCCCAGCCATGACTGGTTACTGCAACGTGGTGAGAAAGCTTGAGAAGAAGTTCGAGGGGTTAGAACTCCACCACATCCCCCAATTGAAAAATCAAGCAGCCGATGAATTGGCAAAGATAGGTTCCAAGAGAGAAGCCATTCCCAGCAATGTGTTCTTGGAGCATATTCACACGCCGACAGTTCAGGAAGACCATTTCACTGAAGAGCCCCCACAACCCAAGAGCGCCACGGATCCGACTGAAGTCGAGGTCCCAGCTGTGGTCAACCTAATCATGGAGGTTCTGGCCATTACTCCCAACTGGACGGTGCCCTACATTGCGTACATCCTCAGGAAAGAGCTCCCAGAGGATGAAGAAGAAGCTCGACAGATCGTCCGACGATCTAAAGCTTTTACTGTGATAAGAGGGCAGCTGTTCAGAGAAAGTGTGTCTGGAGTCGGTCAGAAGTGCATAACACCAGAAGAAGGTCAAATGATCCTCAATGACATCCACTCGGGGATCTGTGGTCACCATGCGTCCTCTCAGGCCATCGTGGCTAAAGCATACCGAGCTGGATTCTATTGGCCACGAGCAAATGAGATGGCGAAAGATATAGTCGACAGATGTGAAGGCTGTCAATTTTACTCCGATATGTCTCACAAGCCAGCGTCAGCCCTGAAGACCATTCCCCTCGTCTGGCCCTTCACTGTTTGGGGACTAGATATGGTTGGACCGCTGAGGACCGGCAAAAGCGGCTTCACTCACGTGCTCGTTGCAGTCGACAAGTTTACCAAATGGATCGAAGCCAAACCTATCAAGAACCTTGACGCTAGCACCGCTGTCAGTTTTATCAGAGAATTGACATTCAGATGTGGAGTCCTGCACAACATCATAACGGACAACGGGTCGAACTTCGATTCCTATGAGTTCAGAATTTTCTGCGCCTCTCAAGGCACTCGAGTCGACTATGCTTCTCTTGCTCACCTGCAGTCGAACGGACAAGCAGAAAGAGCCAATGGCCTAATTCTCAAAGGACTGAAGCCCCGACAGATGCGTGATCTCATACACGCAGCAGGTGCTTGGGTTGATGAACTTCCGTCAGTTCTGTGGGGTTTAAGGACAACTCCTCATCGGTCGACTGGAAGAACTCCTTTCTTCTTAGTCTATGGAGCCGAAGCTGTTCTGCCAAGTGACTTGCTCCACAACGCACCCCGAGTTGAACTCTTCTCCGAAGCAGAAGTAGAGCAGGCCCGACAAGATTCAGTCGATCTCTTAGAGGAGGAAAGAGAGATAGCCTTGATCCGCTCGACCATTTATCAACAAGATTTGCGTCGATTCCACGCCAGGAATGTGAGGGGTCGGGCCTTTCAAGAAGGAGACTTGGTTCTTCGAGTGGATCAGCAGAAACCACACAAGCTCGCTCCAACTTGGGAAGGCCCCTTCATCGTCACCAAAGTTCTCCACAACGGAGCATACCATCTTTACAGTATCGAGCATCGGAAAGACGAGCCACAGGCTTGGAACGCGGAGCTGCTCCGCCCCTTTTATACTTAAACACTCGTTTGAATAAAATGTAATAAGCAACACCTTTTGTAATTCGTTTATCAAAGACAAGAGCTTATGGTTCTCTCATTCGATTGTGTTGATCTTATTTACTCCTGAAATCCCCCAGTGGGTGGGCTTAGTCGTGAATCCGTTCCACCTAAGTTCGAAAAAATCCTACCGAGTGGAGAGCAATCCTCCCACTCGAGGGCTTAGCTGCAGTCGAGCACTCGCCTAAGTTCTCTCACTAAGAGGCTTAACGGCAGTCCAGCACTCGCCTAAGTTTGAGAAAAAATCCTACCGAGTGGAGAGCAATCCTCCCACTCGGGGGCTTAGCTGCAGTCGAGCACTCACCTAAGTTCTCTCAATAAGAGGCTTAACGGCAGTCCAGCACTCGCCTAAGTTTGAAAAAATCCTACTGAGTGGAGAGCAATCCTCCCACTCGGGGGCTTAGCTGCAGTCGAGCACTCGCCTAAGTTCTCTCACTAAGAGACTTAACGGCAGTCCAACATTCACCTAAGTTTGAAAAAATCCTACCGAGTGGAGAGCAATCCTCCCACTCGGGGGGCTTAGCTGCAGTCGAGCACTCGCCTAAGTTCTCTCACTAAGAGACTTAACGGCAGTCCAGCACTCGCCTAAGTTTGAAAAAAATCCTATCGAGTGGAGAGCAATCCCCCCACTCGGGGGCTTAGCTGCAGTCGAGCACTCGCCTAAGTTCTCTCAATAAGAGGCTTAACGGCAGTCCAGCACTCGCCTAAGTTTGAAAAAATCCTACTGAGTGGAGAGCAATCCTCCCACTCGGGGGCTTAGCTGCAGTCGAGCACTTGCCTAAGTTCTCTCACTAAGAGACTTAACGGCAGTCCAGCACTCGCCTAAGTTTGAAAAAATCCTATCGAGTGGAGAGCAATCCTCCCACTCAGGGGGCTTAGCTGCAGTCGAGCCCTCGCCTAAGTTCTCTCACTAAGAGACTTAACGACAGTCCAGCACTCGCCTAAGTTTGAAAAAATCCTACCGAGTGGAGAGCAATCCTCCCACTCGGGGGCTTAGCTGCAGTCGAGCACTCGCCTAAGTTCTCTCATTAAGAAACTTAACACCAGTCTAGCACTCGCCTAAGTTTGAAAAAATCCTACCGAGTGGAGAGCAATCCTCCCACTCGGGGGGCTTAGCTGCAGTCGAGCACTTGCCTAAGTTCTCTCACTAAGAGACTTAACGGCAGTCCAGCACTCGCCTAAGTTTGGAAAAATCCTACCGAGTGGAGAGCAGTCCTCCCACTCGGGGGGCTTAGCTGCAGTTGAGCACTCACCTAAGTTCTCTCACTAAGAGACTTAACAGCAGTCCAGCACTCGCCTAAGTTTGAAAAAAATCCTACCGAGTGGAGAGCGGTCCTCCCTCTCGGGGGCTTAGCTGCAGTCGAGCACTCGCCTAAGTTTTCTCACTAAGGGGCTTAACAGCAGTCCAACACTCGCCTAAGTTTGAAAAAACCCTACCGAGTGGAGAGCAGTCCTCCCACTCGGGGGCTTAGCTGCAGTCGAGCACTCGCTTAAGTTCTCTCACTAAGGGGCTTAGCGGCAGTCCAGCACTCACCTAAGTTTGAAAAAAACCCTACCGAGTGGAGAGCAGTCCTCCCACTCGGAGGCTTAGCTACAGTCGAGCACTCGCCTAAGTTCTCTCACTAAGAGGCTTAACGGCAGTACAACACTCGCCTAAGTTTGGAAAAATCCTACCGAGTGGAGAGCAATCCTCCCACTCGGGGGCTTAGCTGCAGTCCAGTACTCACCTAAGTTTAAGACCCATTCCTATCCGCAAGGACGACGAGGTGCAGGTCGACTGCAACCTTCTCCTTCGGAGCTGCGGCACAAATACAACGTCTGCTCCATCGCCATCTGCAAGGACGACGAGGTGCAGGACGACTGCAACCTTCTCCTTCGGAGCTGCGGCACAAATACAACGTCCGCTCCATCCTTATCCGCAAGGACGACGAGGTGCAGGTCGACTGCCACCTTCTCCTTCGGAGCTGCGGCACAAATACAATGTCCGCTCCATCCCTATCCGCAAGGACGAAGAGGTGCAGCAAGCAAAGTCCATCCGAAGGTAAACACAAGCACATTCGGAGATAAACCAAATTCAGATAAATACTAAAAGGTTCCAAGCAGCGAATCAAAGGTACTCGGGCACCAAGACCGAAGGAGTTTAACGGTTACAGAAACCACTCGGCATTCCGAGGCAAATTTAAAACATATCCAAGTTTCACAAGATTGTTCACTCGGCCGGAGGAGGGCTGGCAGGCTCCACGAACGAGTCCAGATTGATCCCATCAGCGATCCGAGTAGCGGCAACAATGAAAGTCTGCATGAAGGACTGGAAGTTGTGCTTTTTGGTGTTAGCGACTTTGATCGCAGCTAGCTTGTCTTCACGAGCCTCCTTGCAATGGACTCGGACCAGGGACAGCGCCACATCAGCACCACACCGGGCGGAGGATTTCTTCCATTCTAGCACTCGGTCAGGGATCTCGTCCAGTCGAGTCATCAGAGATTCCAGATCGTTCTGAAGCGTCACCCCCGGCCAAAGCGTCGAGTCGATTCGAGAGACAACCTCCTTCAGGCGTGCGAGGTAGCTTGTGGCGCTGGCGATACGGGACTCCAGTCGGAGCATGTTCATCGCAGTTTCGTCGTAGACCGGGGAAGCGATAGGGTCCAGACCCGTCTCGACCCTTCCAGTTTCTTCATCAAAGTCTTGAAAAAGTTCTGCAGCCAAAAGTCAGTTCAATCAACCGAGCAAAATCCGATGGCAAGCATCAACACAGTCAGATTAAAAGAAATACCTCCCAACACGAGATAAAGCTTCTTGGCGAGGGTCCTCAGATAAGCTTATGTGTCGTTCCTCTTGCGGATCGCAGACTCCAACTTTTTGTTCAGGACGACCTTATCCTTCTTCAGGCTGGTCACTTCACGGTTAGCTTCATTAAGACAAGATGTCAGTCTAGTCACTTCTCCTTCAAGCATTCTGACTGAAGCAAGCTTCTTGTCTACGAGAACAGTTTTGTCTTGGGCTGCTTTTTGCGCGGTGGTGAGGTCCGAGTCCTTGTCCAGTGCCAACTTCATTTTCTCTGCAAAAGAAATAATCGAATCAAAAAAGAGATCAAAGAGATATATTGAAGTTCAGTCGGCAATCAGTTACCTTCCATACCAGCGGCTTCGTCTTGAGCTTTTTTCAGATTTTGCTGAGCCAATTCCAAGTTTAAGTTGAGTTGCCTCTGCTTCTCTTCGAGTTCGGCAAACTTGGAGATAAGAGTACACGACTTCTACAGGAAGCAAGAGACATATCAATCGATAGGTTCGAAGGCAGTTCATTTTCGAATGAATAAAACCTAAAGAAGTGGACAACAAGCTGTTCAGACCCCAGTCGACTGCCAGCAGTCGATCGCGGTCTTGGGGACTACACCTGTTGGAAATATGCCCTAGAGGCAATAATAAAAGTATTATTATATTTCAATGTTCATGATAAATGTCTTTTATTCATGCTATAACTGTATTATCCGGAAATCGTAATACACGTGTGAATACTTAGACCACAATATGTCCCTGGTGAGCCTCTAGTTGACTAGCTCGTTGTGATCAACAGATAGTCATGGTTTCCTGACTATGGACATTGGATGTCGTTGATAACGGGATCACATCATTAGGAGAATGATGTGATGGACAAGACCCAATCCTAAGCATAGCATAAAAGATCGTGTAGTTCGTTTTGCTAGAGCTTTGCCAATGTCAAGTATCTCTTCCTTCGACCATGAGATCGTGTAACTCCCGGATGCCGTAAGAGTGCCTTGGGTGTATCAAACGTCACAACGTAACTGGGTGACTATAAAGGTGCATTACAGGTATCTCCGAAAGTATCTGTTGGGTTGACACGGATTGAGACTGGGATTTGTCACTCCGTATGACGGAGAGGTATCTCTGGGCCCACTCGGTAATGCATCATCATAATGAGCTCAATGTGACCAAGGTGTTGGACACGGGATCATGCATTACAGTACGAGTAAAGTGACTTGCCGGTAACGAGACTGAACAAGGTATTGGGATACCGACGATCGAGTCTCGGGCAAGTAACGTACCGATTGACAAAGGGAATTGTATACAGGGTTTGATCGAATCCTCGACATCGTGGTTCATCCGATGACAACATCGAGGAGCATGTGGGAGCCATCATGGGTATCCAGATCCCGCTGTTGGTTATTGACCTGAGAGCGTCTCGGTCATGTCTGCATGTCTCCCGAACCCGTAGGGTCTACACACTTAAGGTTCGGTGACGCTAGGGTTATTAGGAAGACTAGTATGTGACTACCGAATGTTGTTCGGAGTCCCGGATGGGATCCTGGACATCACGAGGAGCTCCGGAAGGGTCCGGAGGTAAAGATTTATATATGGGAAGTTGTCAAACGGACACCGAGAAGTTTCGGGGTCATACCGGTATTGTACCGGGGCCACAGGAAGGGTACCGGGGGTCCACCGGGAGGGGCCACCCCTCCTGGGGGGCCACATGGGCTGCGTGGGGCAGGGAGCCAGTCCCTGGTGGGCTGGGCGCACCCCCTCCCTTGGGCCCTTGCGCCTAGGGTTGAGGGGGGAACCCTAGAGGGGGCGCCCCCCTTGGCTTGGGGGGCAAGCCACCCTCTCCCCCTCTCCCCTTGGCCGCCGCACCCCCCTAGATGGGTTCTAGGGGGCCGGCCCCCCTTCTCCCTTCCCCCTATAAATAGAGGGGTGAGGGGAGGGCAGCCGGACCACCCTCCAAGGCGCAGCCCTCCCCTCCCGAACACCTCTCCTCCTCCGTGTGCTTGGCGAAGCCCTGTCGGAGTACTGCTTCTCCACCATCACCACGCCGTCGTGCTGCCGGTGGAGCTGTCTTCCTCAACCTCTCCTTCCCCTTGCTGGATCAAGAAGGAGGAGACGTCTCCCGTCCCGTACGTGTGTTGAACGCGGAGGTGCTGTCCGTTCAGCGCTTGGTCATCGGTGATTCGAATCACGTCGAGTACGACTACATCATCACCTTGCAAGCTTCCGCACGCGATCTACAAGTGGTATGTAGATGCAAACTCTCTCCCTTGACTCATTGCTTAGATGAACTCATAGATGGATCTTGGTGAAACCGTAGGAAAAATTTTAATTTTCTGCAACGTTCCCCAACAGTGGCATCATGAGCTAGGTCTATGCGTAGTTCTCTAATGCACGAGTAGAACACAATTTGTTGTGGGCGTGGATCTTGTCAACTTACTTGCCTCTACTAGTCTTTTCTTGCTCAACGGTATTGTGGGATGAAGCGGCCCGGACCAACCTTACACGTACGCTTACGTGAGACCGGTTCCACCGACTGACATGCACTAGTTGCATAAGGTGGCTGGCGGGTGTCTGTCTCTCCCACTTTAGTTGGAGAGGATTCGATGAAAAGGGCCCTTATGAAGGGTAAATAGAAGTTGACAAAATCACGTTGTGGTTATTCGTAGGTAAGAAAACGTTCTTGCTAGAACCCAATTGCAGCCACGTAAAAGATGCAACAACAATTAGAGGACGTCTAACTTGTTTTTGCAGCGATTGATCATGTGATGTGATATGGCCAGAAGTTGTGATGAATGATGAATTGTGATGTATGAGATCATGTTCTTTGTAATAGGATTCACGACTTGCATGTCGATGAGTATGACAACCGGCAGGAGCCATAGGAGTTGTCTTTATTTTTTGTATGACCTGCGTGTCATTGAATAACACCATGTAAACTACTTTACTTTATTGCTAAACGTTAGTCATAGAAGTAGAAGTAGTCGTTGGCGTGACAACTTCATGAAGACACGATGATGGAGATCATGATGATGGAGATCATGGTGTCAAGCCGGTGACAAGATGATCATGGAGCCCCGAAGATGAAGATCAATGGAGCTTGATGATATTGGCCATATCATGTCACAACTATATAATTGCATGTGATGTTTATTATGTTTATGCATCTTGTTTACTTAGGACGACGGTAGTAAATAAGATGATCCCTTACAAAAAAATTTCAAGAAGTGTTCTCCCCTAACTATGCACCGTTTCTACAGTTCGTCGCTTCTAAGCACCACGTGATGATCGGGTGTGATGGATTCTTACGTTCACATACAACGGGTGTAAGACAGTTTTACACAGCGAAAACACTTAGGGTTAACTTGACGAGCCTAGCATGTGCAGACATGGCCTCGGAACACGGAGACCGAAAGGTCGAACACGAGTCGTATGGAAGATACGATCAACATGAAGATGTTCACCGACGATAACTAGTCCGTCTCACGTGATGATCGGACACGGGCTAGTCGACTCGGATCGTGTAACACTTAGATGACTAGAGGGATGTCTAATCTAAGTGGGAGTTCATAATTTGATTAGAACTTTATTATCATGAACTTAGTCTAAAACCTTTGCAAATATGTCTTGTAGATCAATGGCCAACGCTAATGTCAACATGAACTTCAACGTGTTCCTAGAGAAAACCAAGCTGAAAGATGATGGCAGCAACTATACGGACTGGGTCCGGAACCTGAGGATCATCCTCATAGCTGCCAGGAAACAATATGTCCTAGAAGGACCGCTAGGTGACGCTCCCATCCCAGAGAACCAAGACATTATGAATGCTTGGCAGTCTCGTGCTGATGATTACTCCCTCGTTCAATGCGGCATGCTTTACAGCTTAGAACCGGGGCTCCAAAAGCGTTTTGAGCACCACGGAGCATATGAGATGTTCGAAGAGCTGAAACTAGTTTTCCAAGCTCATGCCCGGGTCGAGAGATATGATGTCTCTGACAAGTTCTACAGTTGTAAGATGGAGGAAAACAGTTCTGTCAGTGAGCACATCCTGAAGATGTCTGGGTTGCACAACCGTATGACCCAGCTGAATATAAACCTCCCAGATGAGGCGGTCATTGACAGAATCCTCCAGTCGCTCCCACCAAGCTACAAGAGCTTTGTGATGAACTACAACATGCAGGGGATGGAAAAGACCATTCCTGAAGTGTTCTCGATGCTGAAGTCAGCAGAGGCTGAAATCAAGAAAGAACATCAAGTGTTGATGGTCAATAAGACCACTAAGTTCAAAAAGGGCAAGGGTAAGAAGAACTTCAAGAAGGACGGCAAGGAGGTTGCCGCGCCTGGTAAGCCAGTTACCGGGAAGAAGTCAAAGAATGGACCCAAGCCTGAGACTGAGTGCTTTTATTGCAAGGGGAAGGGTCACTGGAAGCGGAACTGCCCCAAATACTTAGCGGATAAGAAGGCCGGCAACACCAAAGGTATATTTGATATACATGTGATTGATGTGTACCTTACCAGTACTCGTAGTAACTCCTGGGTATTTGATACCGGTGCCATTGCTCATATTTGTAACTCACAGCAGGAGCTGCGGAATAAGCGGAGACTGGCGAAGGACGAGGTGACGATGCGCGTCGGGAATGGTTCCAGAGTCGATGTGATCACCGTCGGCACGCTGCCTCTACATTTACCTACGGGATTAGTTTTGAACCTTAATAATTGTTATTTAGTGCCAAGTTTGAGCATGAACATTGTATCTGGATCTCGTTTAATACGAGATGGCTACTCATTTAAGTCTGAGAATAATGGTTGTTCGATTTATATGAGAGATATGTTTTATGGTCATGCTCCGATGGTCAATGGTTTATTCTTAATGAATCTCGAGCGTAATATTACACATGTTCATAGTGTATATGCCAAAAGATGTAAAGGTTATAACGATAGTCCCACATACTTGTGGCACTGCCGCCTTGGTCACATTGGTGTCAAGCGCATGAAGAAACTCCATGCTGATGGACTTTTGGAGTCTCTTGATTATGAATCATTTGACACATGCGAACCATGCCTCTTGGGCAAAATGACCAAGACTCCGTTCTCCGGAACAATGGAGCGAGCAACCAACTTGTTGGAAATCATACATACCGATGTGTGCGGTCCAATGAGCGTTGAGGCTCGCGGAGGATATCGTTATGTTCTCACTCTCACTGATGACTTGAGTAGATATGGGTATATCTACTTAATGAAACACAAGTCTGAGACCTTTGAAAAGTTCAAGGAATTTCAGAATGAGGTAGAGAATCAACGTGACCGAAAGATAAAATTCTTACGATCAGATCGTGGAGGAGAATACTTAAGTCACGAATTTGGTACACACTTAAGGAAATGTGGAATCGTTTCACAACTCACGCCGCCTAGAACACCTCAGCGAAACGGTGTGTCCGAACGTCGTAATCGCACTCTATTGGATATGGTGCGGTCTATGATGTCCCTTACCGATCTACCGCTATCATTTTGGGGATACACTCTGGAGACAGCTACATTCACTTTAAATAGGGCACCGTCTAAATCCGTTGAGACGACACCGTATGAATTATGGTTTGGAAAGAAACCTAAGCTGTCGTTTCTAAAAGTTTGGGGATGCGATGCTTATGTCAAGAAACTTCAACCCTGTCCTGGAAATCATGTTGTTAGACAACAATGAACCTTCGAACTATGAAGAAGCGATGGCGGGCCCGGATTCCAACAAATGGCTTGAAGCCATGAAATCCGAGATAGAATCCATGTATGAAAACAAAGTATGGACTTTGACAGACTTGCCCGATGATCGGCGAGCGATAGAAAACAAATGGATCTTTAAGAAGAAGACAGACGCGGATGGTAATGTCACCATCTATAAAGCTCGACTTGTCGCTAAGGGTTATCGACAAGTTCAAGGGATTGACTACGACGAGACATTCTCTCCCGTAGCGAAGCTAAAGTCCGTCCGAATCATGTTAGCAATTGTCGCATACTATGATTATGAGATATGGCAGATGGACGTCAAAACAGCATTCCTTAACGGGCATCTTAAGGAAGAACTGTATATGATGCAGCCGGAAGGTTTTGTCGATCCTAAGAACGCTAACAAAGTATGCAAGCTCCAGCGATCCATTTATGGACTGGTGCAAGCATCTCGGAGTTGGAACATTCGCTTTAATGAGATGATCAAAGCGTTTGGGTTTATGCAGACTTATGGAGAAGCCTGCGTTTACAAGAAAGTGAGTGGGAGCTCTGTAGCATTTCTCATATTATATGTAGATGACATACTCTTGATGGGAAATGATACGAAACCCCTAGACAGCATTAAGGCCTACTTGAACAAGTGTTTTTCAACGAAGGACCTTGAAGAAGCTGCTTATATATTAGGCATCAAGATCTATAGAGATAGATCGAGACGCCTCATAGGTCTTTCACAAAGCACATACCTTGATAAGATTTTGAAGAAGTTCAAAATGGATCAGTCCAAGAAGGGGTTCTTGCCTATGTTACAAGGTGTGAGACTGAGCTCGGCTCAGTCACCGACCACGGCAAAAGATAAAGAAGAGATGAGTGTCATCCCCTATGCTTCAGCCATATGATCTATTATGTATGCCATGCTGTGTACCAGACCCGATGTAAACCTTGCCGTAAGTTTGGTAGCAAGATACCAAAGTAATCCCGGCAAGGAACACTGGACAGCGGTCAAGAATATCCTGAAGTACCTGAAAAGGACGAAGGACATGTTTCTCGTTTATGGAGGAGACGAAGAGCTCGTCGTAAAGGGTTACGTCGACGCTAGCTTCGACTCAGATCTGGATGACTCTAAGTCACAAACCGGATACGTGTATATGTTGAATGGTGGAGCAGTAAGCTGGTGCAGCTGCAAGCAGAGCGTCGTGGCGGGATCTACGTGTGAAGCGGAGTACATGGCAGCCTCGGAGGCAGCGCATGAAGCGATTTGGGTGAAGGAGTTCATCACCGACCTAGGAGTCATACCCAATGCGTCGGGGCCGATCAAACTCTTCTGTGACAACACTGGAGCTATTGCCCTCGCCAAGGAGCCCAGGTTTCACAAGAAGACCAGGCACATCAAGCGTCGTTTCAACTCCATCCGTGAAAATGTTCAAGATGGAGACATAGAGATTTGCAAAGTACACACGGATCTGAATGTCGCAGATCCGCTGACTAAACCTCTCTCGCGTGCAAAACATGATCAACACCAGAACTCTATGGGTGTTAGATTCATCACAATGTAACTAGATTGGTGACTCTAGTGCAAGTGGGAGACTGTTGGAAATATGCCCTAGAGGCAATAATAAAAGTATTATTATATTTCAATGTTCATGATAAATGTCTTTTATTCATGCTATAACTGTATTATCCGGAAATCGTAATACACGTGTGAATACTTAGACCACAATATGTCCCTGGTGAGCCTCTAGTTGACTAGCTCGTTGTGATCAACAGATAGTCATGGTTTCCTGACTATGGACATTGGATGTCGTTGATAACGGGATCACATCATTAGGAGAATGATGTGATGGACAAGACCCAATCCTAAGCATAGCATAAAAGATCGTGTAGTTCGTTTTGCTAGAGCTTTGCCAATGTCAAGTATCTCTTCCTTCGACCATGAGATCGTGTAACTCCCGGATGCCATAAGAGTGCCTTGGGTGTATCAAACGTCACAACGTAACTGGGTGACTATAAAGGTGCATTACAGGTATCTCCGAAAGTATCTGTTAGGTTGACATGGATCGAGACTGGGATTTGTCACTCCGTATGACGGAGAGGTATCTCTGGGCCCACTCGGTAATGCATCATCATAATGAGCTCAATGTGACCAAGGTGTTGGACACGGGATCATGCATTACGGTACGAGTAAAGTGACTTGCCGGTAACGAGACTGAACAAGGTATTGGGATACCGACGATCGAGTCTCGGGCAAGTAACGTACCGATTGACAAAGGGAATTGTATACAGGGTTTGATCGAATCCTCGACATCGTGGTTCATCCGATGACAACATCGAGGAGCATGTGGGAGCCATCATGGGTATCCAGATCCCGCTGTTGGTTATTGACCTGAGAGCGTCTCGGTCATGTCTGCATGTCTCCCGAACCCGTAGGGTCTACACACTTAAGGTTCGGTGACGCTAGGGTTATTAGGAAGACTAGTATGTGACTACCGAATGTTGTTCGGAGTCCCGGATGGGATCTTGGACGTCACGAGGAGCTCCGGAAGGGTCCGGAGGTAAAGATTTATATATGGGAAGTTGTCAAACGGACACCGGGAAGTTTCAGGGTCATACCGGTATTGTACCGGGGCCACAGGAAGGGTACCGGGGGTCCACCGGGAGGGGCCACCCCTCCCGGGGGGCCACATGGGCTGTGTGGGGCAGGGAGCCAGCCCCTGGTGGGCTGGGCGCACCCCCTCCCTTGGGCCCTTGCACCTAGGGTTGAGGGGGGAACCCTAGAGGGGGCGCCCCCCTTGGCTTGGGGGGCAAGCCACCCTCTCCCCCTCTCCCCTTGGCCGCCGCACCCCCCTAGATGGGTTCTAGGGGGCCGGCCCCCCTTCTCCCTTCCCCCTATAAATAGAGGGGTGAGGGGAGGGCAGCCGGACCACCCTCCAAGGCGCAGCCCTCCCCTCCCCAACACCTCTCCTCCTCCGTGTGCTTGGCGAAGCCCTGTCGGAGTACTGCTTCTCCACCATCACCACGCCGTCGTGCTGCCGGTGGAGCTGTCTTCCTCAACCTCTCCTTCCCCTTGCTGGATCAAGAAGGAGGAGACGTCTCCCGTCCCGTACGTGTGTTGAACGCGGAGGTGATGTCCGTTCAGCGCTTGGTCATCGGTGATTCGAATCACGTCGAGTACGACTACATCATCACCTTGCAAGCTTCCGCACGCGATCTACAGGTGGTATGTAGATGCAAACTCTCTCCCTTGACTCGTTGCTTAGATGAACTCATAGATGGATCTTGGTGAAACCGTAGGAAAAATTTTAATTTTCTGCAACATTCCCCAACAACACCCAGTGGGTGCACTTGGCGTGCCCCCATTGGTTCTGATCCCACTCGACCGGCCCGCCGGAGTCGAGTGCAAAGAGTAAAAAAAGAGAGAGAAAGAACAATTGCACCGTCAAGAAAGAAGAACTCAGACCACAGTCGACTGCCAGCAGTTGACCGCGGTCTCGGGGACTACACCCAGTGGGTGCACTTGGCGTGCCCCCACCGGTTCTGATCCCACTCGCCCAGACCGAGTGGAAGAGCGAAACTACCAAAAAATGACAACAACACCCAGTGGGTGCTCTAATTCAACGCGAACAATAGGAGATTGTGCGGAAGAAGATTTTTCGAGAACAAAAACAGTCGGAAAGTCTACTCACCTGGACGTTGGCCCGAAGGGCGTCACTAGGGTCATAGGCAGCCTGACTGCTCTCGTGCACTATCTTCACCCGCTCCATCATCATATCAGCCTGTCGGATGGCTTCTGCGGCCGCTTCCGACTGGTTGTCTGGGACGGGGTAGCTGGTGAAAAAATGTGCAGACGACCCAGGTGCGGCTGCTTGAGGCTCTGTGGTGTGGAGTTGGATAGTTGAAGGAACCACAGGCGCGGTCGACCGCGTGGGATGCCCACTCGGCAAGGGTGCAGCGAACGTCACAGTGGCCCTGCCCGCATCTTCAGCTTGACAGACGGGAGGCGTTGCACGTGGGTCTTGCTGAGCCACCCTGCCAGCTGTTACCTTCTTGCTCTTCCTAGGCTTAGGAGCCACATCTTCGTCGTCGTCCGGAAGGTCAATGATGTTGGGTGGAGCTGCAAGACAGAACATTCAACCCCAAGTGAACCACTCGACCCTAAAAGGATCAAGAATCGAAATCACAAGAGTTCATACCTGGGTTAGAGGTTACCGCATTCTCCATTTCCTCGTCCCGGTACTGGTATGAAGAGGTCCCTGACGTAGCAGCACTGCAAAGGCCCGCATTCAATCGGTTACACCCAGTTAATCGAATCCACATAAAGGACAAGTCAGATGGTTACCCAGAAATAGTAGGAACGGTCATTTTGATCCGAGGCAAAGCTTTGGGCGGTTTGGAAGAGATGGCTTTCGGCACTTTCGGCGCTGGAAGCGGCGCGACCTTGGAGTGCTTTGGAGGCTTCTTAGTCGGCGTCGGGGAAGACGTCCTGGGGCGCTTCGAGGATTGCCCGATCGGCGCAGCCACCAAGTCCGGAGCGCGTGCCGGGTCATGAGTGTGCTTGGACCTCCTCTCCTTGCGAGGAGGTGAGTCGACTTCTTCCTCATCGGTCGACTCATCGCTCTCCTCGTCCTCCTCGGCTTCTGAATGCTCCTCACCGCTCTCGCCCCCACTTCCTTCTTCTTCAGCGCCGGGGTCCTGCACTCTGTTGGGCATCGAGTACATTTCAATGAGGGCCTGAAAGGATAACAATCAAAAGACATTCAGTCGACCACAAACGAGACATCACGTTGTGAATCGGAAAGATACTTGATAAAACAGAAATATACCTGCTCCGGCTGGCGCGAGTTATCGAATGGAATCACCCTCCTGGATCCCCGAGGGTTGTCTTTGTTGCCAGTGATTCCCCTCAACCAGTTCTCCAAGATATCCTCGCTAAGCTCCTCCGGGTGGATCCGAGTGGTATCCTCGAGCCCAGAGTACATCCACATCGGATGATCGCGCGCCTGAAGAGGTTGGATGCGTCGACCGAGAAAGACCTCCAGTAGATCCATTCCGATCACTCCGTCGCGGACAAGCTGGACGACCCGTTCAACCAGCTCCTTGACCTGCACCTTCTCTTCTGGAACTACCTTCAAGGGACCAGGCTTCTCCACTCCAGCCAAGGAAAAAGGAGGAAGTCCAATCGACTGGCCAGGGGTTGGCTGATCCTTGCAGTAAAACCAAGTCGACTGCCAGCCCCAGACTGAGTCAGGAAGGATCATCGCTAGGAAAGTACTTTTGCTCCTCATCTGGATCCCCAGACCACCGCACATCTGGATCACCCGCGTCCTCTCATCACTCGACTTGGCCTTTTTGACCGACTGGGAACGGCAAGTGAAGATGTGTTTGAAAAGCCCCCAGGGCGGTCGACAGCCCAAGAAGTTTTCGCACATGGACACGAAAGCGGCCAGATAGACTATGGTGTTCGGAGTGAAATGGTGGAGCTGAGCCCCAAAGAAGTTCAAAAAACCCCGGAAGAAAGGGAGGGGAGGCAGTGAGAATCCGCGATCTACGTGGGTTGCTAGGAGGACACACTCACCCTCTCTGGGCTGCGGCTCGGTTTCGTCCCCCGGGAGCCGGGCCGACTTGTGGGGGATGAATCCCCCCTCCACCAGGTCATCGAGGTCATCCTGTGTGATTGCCGAGCGGATCCAGTCGCCCTGGATCCATCCCACCGGCAGGCCGGACCTCAACGAGGATCCGCCCCGGCTGGTCCGCTTGCCCTTCACCTTCGCGGTCGCCTTCTTCGCGTGTTCCAGCGCCGCCGTCTTATCCTTCCCCATGGTGGCGGATCGAGCTCGAGCGGAGGTCCGGCAACGAGGCGGAAGTGAGAGTGGCGGAGAGATCGGGAGAAAGAGAAGAGAGAATGGGAGCGTGCGGAGCAGAGGCCTGGTCCGAGACCTTTTATAAGGCCTTCCACCGAGTGGCTGACTGGTGAACCCAAGCGATCTAAACAAATCCCGCAACAGTCGCGCGCGCAGTATGTGGCGAAAAAGGTGGCGCGGGGATCGATGAGATTTGCCTAATCCGTCCCGATAACCTCGGTTCCTCCCGTCTGGCGCTCTTCCCAAAATTTGAATCCCGCGAGATCCGTGAAGAGCAGAACAACCTGTCAGACTGAAGACAAACACCCTCTACATCATCATTCGGAATTCCACCATGAAAGTTCACTCGACAACAACCAAGAATGGACCAAGGTGATTGAGAAAGGAGTCGATGTCATCTCCTCAACTCATTGTTTCAGGACAAAGGCATATTCATAGCGCAAAGAGTGGGTCGGAAGTGTTCTCAACCCCTTCCTCACTCAAACCCTGATCCATTCAGGGGCTAATGATGAAGCTATGTACCTAGGGTAGGGTCATGGACCTGTCCAGCATACCCTCCCCAAGGACATCTTTACAAAGAATTAGAAGCAGTCAAAGAGAAATCATCATCCACTCGACCGCGGAGATGCGCTCACTCGACCACCTTGAAGACACTCGACCACCAGAAGATGAGGAACCCTCCACTCTGCAACGGTTAGGACTTAAACCATAAAATTATGAGCATTTATGACATTTTACTGTAGACGTTACCAGTAACGCCTTTCCTTTATGAGCATTGAACCCTGAGTTATGGAGGGGACCTGGGGTCCTGGCGCACTCTATATAAGCCACCCCCTCCTCTGGGATAAGGGTTCGCACTTTTTTGTAAACTCACACACACATATAATCCAGTCGACCGCCTCAGGGCACCGAGACGTAGGGCTCTTACTTCCTCCGAGAAGGGCCTGAACTCGTAAAACTCGTGTGTACAACTACTCCATAGCTAGGATCTTGCCTCCTCATACCTACCCCCCATTCTAGTGTCAGTCTTAGATCCACGACACCTACCGCCATAACCTCCGGCGGCAAGGTCCTATAGTGTACTGTCAGGAACCTTGGCTGTAGGTTCCCATGCCCTACCACCCCAAAAAATAAAAAATAGTACCATTTCACTAAAATTCGAGGCCCTACCACCAGTTCATAACACATGACATACACCACAAGTTCATAACAAAAAGCACAACTCAAGTTCTCGATATAGTTCACAAGTTCTTGACATAGTTCTCAAACAGTAGCACAACTCAAGTTTCTAGTGAGTCACATGGGCCATTCCCCCTTCTTTGTCCCGTGCCTCACCCCCACTTGTGCAAGGTGAGCCCTTGCAAGCTTTTTTTCCCCTCTTATCTTCACAATCCTTTCACATTTTTTAAACAATCCTTTCACATTTTTTAAACAATCCTTTTAGATTTTTAAAATAAATTTGAAACTTCTTCGAAATCCCAAATTACTCAAAGAGAAAAAGAGAAAAAATGAAATGAAAAAACAGGGCTCCCCGCACATGGACGGACCCAAAAGGGCGCGGGAGGAGGGGGGGGGGGGTGCGCGCTGGCTTGTTTGTCAACGCCTAGCGCACCAAATAGGAGGGGTGTGGCTATGTGTCGCTTATAGCGAGGCTAAACAAGCTCTTGCCTGAAGCGGGCAATAATGGGCTAGCTCAGCGCGCTAGGGTCCATAAGCCTTAAGCACTTGTTTATTTTGCATTTTATTTTTGTTCTTTGCTTTTTTTTACTTGTGTTATATTTCGAAAAATCCTAAACATATACTCCCTCCGTCCCGAATTACTTGTCGCATGAATGGATGTCTCTAGATGTATTTTAGTTCAAGATACATCCATTTTTATCCATTTCCACGATAAGTAATTCGGGACAGAGGAAGTATATTATAAAAATTACTTTGCATAAAATTTTAAATACATAATAGTCATGCATTTGAAGAATGTTAAACCTGGATAGAAAAATGTTTCTAATGTATAAGAAAAGTGTACAATGTGTATAAAAAAGTAGAATTCAAAATATATATGAAAAAAAAATTATTGAACATGTATGATTTTTTCCTTGATGTATACAAAAAAAATGTACATGGTGTATGGGAAAATGTAGACATAAGAAAATAATTAAAAAATGTTAATTATGTATAAAAAATGTTGAACGTGTATAAAAATATATTTCCGTCTATGTAAAATATTTGACATCAAAACATATGTAAATTTGTTCATCATGTAGTTAAAAAATCTTAAACATATATAAATTATATGTTAATTATGTATACAAAATATGTACAATCTATATAGAAAAAGCAGACGTCAAACATATATTTGCAAAATGTAAATCACGTGTTTTAAGAAAAGTGAAACATATAAAAAAATAGTGTTTCAGATGTATATGAAAAATGTACGTGTATGAGAAAACAGTAGACATAGAAACATATGTTTTAAATATAGTTAATCATGCATTTTAAAAATGTTAAACATTTATGAAAAAGGTCTCGAGTGTGTATACAAAAATATACATTGTGTTTGAAAAAAGTAAACATTTGCTGAAAGAACCCCAATGAAAACTGAAAATGAAACAAGGAAAATAAAAGAAAAAAGGGAAAAAAAGAGAAACCCTAAGCAATGAAGAGAACGGAAGAAACTGATGCAAAATATTAGAACCAGGTGAAAATTGAAAAAGTCTAATGAGAACAAAAAAAGCAAATAAAAACAAAAAAGTCAAGGGAAAAATCATAGAAAAACAAAAAATTAAAAGACAAAAAACCAAGAAAGAAAGAAAAGGAAGAAACCAGGGAAAAATGAAAAACGAAAAAGAACTGGTATAAACAGAAAGCTAAAGCAAAACACTGCAACGCAGTGAAAAAAGGAGCTACAATAACGGGGTAGCGAGACGGCGATTACAGGCTGCATCTCGCTGTAGGCGAGATATATGCGTGGCAAAATAAGAGATTGGGAGGCAGTAGCTTTCCTCGCCTGAAGGCCTCCGATTCGTGGCCTGCCCCAGTAGCGCTGACATCACACCTTTTTTTTAATTTCTTATTTTCCTTTTAGTTTTGAAATTGTTCGACGCACATTTAAAAAATGTCAACCATGTATAAATTGTGAATGGTGTAAATAAAATTGTTGCTGATGTAGACGATTTTTTTTAAAAATGTATATAAAAAAACTAGTAATCATAACATGTATTTGAAGAAAAATGTTAACCTAGTATAAATTATTTTTTTATTAAAATTTTAGGAAAAAATTTATAACTTTCAACAAAATGTTGATTCAAATATAAAAAATATTCTTGTGTTTCAAAAAATGCATACAAACTTTAGTAAAATGTTTGTACAATGTAAAAACTTGTTTGCATAATGTAAACAATGTTCATTACCATTAAAACATGTCTGTAAAATTTTGGAAAATATTTATACAATGCAAAAAAGTGTTTACGTAGTTAAAAATAGTTTATTTCCATCAAAAGAAGTAAAACATGTATTTGGAATTTTTTGCATGTATTCAAAACATGTATTTTGAAAAATATACATCAGGTATTTGAAAAATGACCAACATGTTATGCTTCACGTGTGCTCTAGATATTTACATTGTTACTGGTAAAAAAGTAGACATGCGTTTGAAAACTAAAACTGGTGAAAACCCACAAAGAAATAGAAACGCGAAAAAATAGAAAAAAAATCAAAAAATAAATAAAATAAAAGCAAATTATAACAAAGAAATAATTAAAAAGCAAAAAAACCCAATGGGAAAGCAGATAAAACCAAAGGAAAGGGAAACAAAATAAAAACCACAGAAAACTGGTGAAAAACCAAAGAAAAACACAACAAAAGAAAAAAAAACCATAGAAAACAGGACCTGAACGAATCTACATCTCGCAACAAATCCGCGCGACTGGCCGACCCGCTAGTCATCGTTCTTAGGCTATTCATATTTGGAATGGGTACGGGTGACATATAGGCCTTGCAGGCCCGGACGAGCTGCCCGCGGCGGAGAGTCCTTTTTTTTTTGAAACAAAGGCAAAAGCTTTGCCTCATCTCATTAATAAAGAAGAGGGGTAACAAGGTCTCAAGAGGGTCATTACTCCTCGACAAATGAAAACAAAAGCCTACTCTCGCGGCATCAAGTATCCCACGTGTTTTGCCCCGGCCAGAACCCAATTTCTAGACTCCGCCTTGATATGATTGACCACAACGGTCGACATCGTGGCTTTCTTTTGGAACACCCTCACATTCCTCTCGTTCCACAGGTCCCATGATACAAGCATTAGAAGCGAGGACACGACCTTCCTCCTGTGACCTCATCCAAGGACGGCCTTCTCCCACCATTGCTTGACCATGGGGATCCCAGCCCAGGCGGCAACATCCAACTCCGGAATGTCGAGCCAACACTTAACCGCATTCCAAATGCGTGTGGAGAACCTGCAATGCAAGAGGAAGTGTGCCGCTGTGTCAGGCTCCCTCTTACAGAGTTGACATAAGTTATAATTTGGCCATCCTCTCCTCTGAAGCCGATCCGTCGTCCAAACCCGATTCATGATGACAAGGCACGCAAAGAATTTGCACTTGGGAGGCCCCCAATTGCCCCAGACGACCCGTGTCATGTTGGAGGCCATAGTCCCCTCGAATTGGACCTTGTAGGCCGATGACGAAGTGTAAACTCCATTGGTCGTGAGGTTCCAAACTATGTCATCAGCCATGTCATCATGCCGCTGTATGTGCCGAATCATCTCCCAAAGTGCGCAAAATTGCTCAATATGCCGCACCTCCAGTCCGTCAGACATATTGATCCATTGGATCCAATTACGGCCCTGAAGGACATCCCTAACCGACTTGTTCTTGTTTGCAGAGATCGCAAAAAATGGATGGAGCTATATCTTTGGGCTTCTTCCTTCCCTCCAGCCAAGGGGAGTGCCAAAACTTCGCCTTCCGGCCATCCCCCATAGTGATAGTTGAGGCAGCATAAAAAAGCTCTCTGTCCGTCGAGTCGCATGGGTTTCCCATGCCCACCCAGGCCCTATCTGGCTCTTTCCACTCGTACCAGAGCCACCTCAATCGGAGAGCACGAGCAAACATATTCAGGTCAAGGACACCCAGGCCACCAAGCCCCTTTGGTCTGCATACCAGCCTCCAACTGACCTTGCATTGCCCACCGAAGACTTTATCAAATCTCGCCCATAGAAAAGCCCTCTGAATCTTCTTGAGGGCGCCGATTGTGCTCTCCGATAGCTTAATTACAGTAGCATGAAAGGTTGCCTGGGACACGAGGACAGATTTAACCAGCTCCGTGCGCCCAATAGCCGTAATAAATCGGCCTTGCCAAGGCACAAGCTTTCCTGCGGCCTTGTCCATTAGGTGTTGTAGGTCAATCTTCCTGAGTCGGTAAACCGACAGCAGAAGGCCAAGGTAGCGCATGGGGAAGGCCGAGCTCTTGGCCGGGAAGCTCTCAAGCACGCCGTCGAGGTTGATACCATCACACCGAATAGGCGCGACGATGCTCTTCTCCAAGTTTGTCACCAGGCCAGTGACCTCCCCTAAATTAGTGCTTGTCGAAATTGGGATTCTACAACTAGTTTGACTACCCTAAAAAACTACTTTGACTTCAAACTGAATTGCATTTTCGACAAATATACTTCCTTGTGTAACCTTGTACTCATCTTTTTTGTGTGTTTGAAATAGTCCCTGCAATATATTGCTTCGAAGATGGTACAGAATACGCCTGGCCTGAACAAGGACACGACATCGAGAGATGTCGATGTACACGGCTAGATTATTACAAAAGGAAAGAACGAAAAATAGAAATCAACAGTACAAACATGCACAAACAACAATCTTCGGTACACAACTGAAATCAGAAGAACTAAACATGCAAGCAAAATAGACGCATACATTTGCAACCTTGTCTTCGTTCGTGGCTCTTTGGCCCGGCATGAATTTCACATAGCCTCTCATAGGCAATGGAGAGCTTGCGGCTATATCTTGAGGCTATCGACAATGTTTGCCCTTTCAGTCAGTGCCTGAAACTGGCGATGCACGTAGTCGTGTTTCTCAATAGAAATGTACCGTGCCACCTCCGCAAGCTCGGGGAGCGGTTTCACCATCCCGGCGACGCATGCATCTTGGAATGTGGCGATGGTGGTTCGGTCTCTCTCGGCATCGACGAGCACCCTGTGTTCGACACTCTTGTACCTGCCGTTGGTGAGGACCTCGAGGATGTCACCGACGAAGACGGTTAGGGACCCCGGCAATGGCCGCACAGGGAACCACCTGCCGCCATTGCTAACCTGTAAGCCAGGCGTGGCGTCCACCTCCAGGACTATCGTCAAAAAGAGGCCGTCCGTGTGCGGTGGGATGCCGATCACCTTATCGGCGTTGTGCCGGCACGGAGGGTAGTGGTGGAACACGATGTTCTGGATCTTACCCTGGACCGTGTCGAGGAGCGTCTCTGGTTTGATCCCAAGGTCAATGGCCATGGACGCCATGAGAAGGCTTTTCAACTTGGTCATCTCTAGGGAGTACTTCTCAACTCCATCCCTGTTACAGCAAATCATTTTTTTAGGAACAACTAGAGCATCTTATATTTTGATACGGAGAGATATGACATAGACGGACACACAAAAACGTATGCATTCTTATGTTTATATATGTACTCACCTAAATGTTGGCAGCTCAGTAGGCCACAGGTCCATGTTTCTGTGTCCCATTGGCTGCGTTCCGAGGAGCAGACTCTCTGCCCAGTCCAGTTTACCCGTGGACGTGTTGAAGTGGTGACCAAACCCTTGGAAGCCATCTTCCGCCTTGACGATCCCCACTGCTTTCTTCTTCTCTAGAGGCAACCTGAAGAACTCTCGGGTGCTATCCTTCACACGCTCCACAACCGTCTCGTCGACGCCATGGTTTCTTAGCTGCATAATTATCAGGATTAACTATTTGTCGATGAACGGTTAAAAGAAAAACAATTTGTCGATGAACTAAACAATTGCAACTAAGACATTTTGACGATGTAATGGTTAGTGCCGATCTTGGACGTTGTACTCTTTTTTCCTTAATGATGATTTACATGAAGCTCTCCAACATGGTTTGGGAAAAAATGCACAAGAAATTGATGGATTAATTAGCTACTGACCTGGAAGAAACCCCAGTCCCGGCATGCAGCGCCAAGCTTGGCGATCTCCTCTGGTGACCCATCCAGCAGGCTGGCCATGTCTAGGACGGGGATAAGCTTGAGGCTCTCTTCGTCTCCGACGACAGTGCTGCCCCGCCCGGCGGTCTCGTCGGGCCAAACGTACCTGTCGGGGATGACGGTGGAGCCGGCGAATGCGGCCGCGGTGGCATCCGTGATCTCGTCCCTCAGCATGACCTTCTTGGCGCTAGCCTGAGTTAATTGCACAGAAGTACCACAATTCAGGCATCACATGCAGATTGGTACCACGATTGCTAATTTTTGCGTGTCAGTACCAACATTGGTCCAAATTTTTGCAAATTGGACTAAAACGCGTATTTATACGTATTGACGCCCGATCCGACAGGTCGGGCCCACCCGTCAGGTGCCACGCTGGCCAATCGGCGCGTGCCCGCGTGCTGACTAGGACGAGCCGGTGCGCTGCTGTCCTAACCGGTCCGGTCGCACCAGATCCAGCCCGGCCGCACCATTCCCCTCCCCCTCCTCCTCCTCGCTCGAACCCTAGTCCATGGCGTCGGCGATTCCGCCAGTCGGCGGCGAGGGCGTCCACGGCGGCGGCGAGGGCGTCCACGGCGTCGGAGAGATGCCGTTCTGGCCTCCTAGCGGAACGGTTGGCGTCGACGGGGATGGCGGCGACGAGTCCAGCTCCGCGTACTCGACCGACGACGAGGAGTCGATGTTACTCACCATGGAGCAGCGGTTGCGGTTGGCGCATCAGTGGGTGGCGAACCCTAGCAGCAGCCATGAGTTGACGCATGGACTTGGCGGCGTGCTGTAAGTACCCTTGTCCTACTCCTCTGATTCATCCAATTGGGCATTTTTAGGGTTTGTTCATCTTCTGCTTTATCTAGTTGGGGATTAGGTTTTATCCAATTGAAGTGACTAGACTAACCTAGTAACATAGTGTATTGCACTCTCAATTTAGTTCAATTACTGTGGCTCTCCAAATTGTTCTGTACTGTCTGGTACTGTAATTTAAGCTGTTTTGTACTTTACTGTTGCTCTCCAAAATTTGATTTTGTGCTAAATTAGTAAATAATAGACTTACAGGTTACTTTAAATTGTAATGTACTGTACTGTTGCTCTCCAAATTAAGAGTAATTATAATGAATAAATGAAATTTAATTTTTTTCTGTAGTTTGGATGAAGACATTTGGCAAGTAAGGATCCATTTTGATGCAAGAGAACCATTGGAGATGAAGCTGTGTGGTTCAGATATTACTTATCTGAATTTGGTTGCAGTGATGGAAACCCAAGGATTTAATGCATATGATTGTTTGTTTCACATTGAAAATCCATCTTTAGGAGAGAAAGGGCTGGATTTGGTAGACAGTCATGCAGAATTACAGATGATAAAGAGGAAGATCCAGGAAAAATTGGTGCTTAATTTGCTAGTCAGGGCTTGTCCACCCCCTGATACTGATTTTGAGAGGCAGCATTTTGAAAAGCCAGACTTGTCCACTGTGGTGTACCAAGAGCCTGTTGTTTATGATCTGAGTGAGCCTCCTATCTTAGCTGTTGATCAGGGAGGAGTAGTCTTTGAGAGTCAATGTAGCACACATCACCCTGTTGCTCCTGCTGGTGTTTGCACACAAGAAAGCAGAAATGCAACTAACAAGTTGAAAGCAATTTTGGAAGAAGAAGAAGAGGGATATCAAGGATTTGAGGCTTATGAGGACAGTGATTCCTCTGATGAGGATGGTCAAATTGGAAGTTACCCTAATTACATGGTTGATGAAGAAGATGTAGAGGTGGAAGAGGGAAAGAGGCAGAGAGAGCTAGAAGTACAAGAGGAAGAATCAGATGATGATCAATCAGAAGAGGAAGAAATGCTGCATTATGAGGGTGACACTGAAGTTGAGGACCCATTTGAGGTAGAGGAAGATAGGACTTTTGAACAAGAAGAAGAAACTATAGTTGAACCTGTAAAGAAGAAGCAGAAGCTTCCAGTTAGAAGAGGCCCAACCACTAGGTCACATTGTAGTGAGCTACCAGAGGTTGAACCTGATTTCAGACCATCATCAGATGAAGAAGAGGAGGGATTGTTGAGGGAGAGTGATGATGATGGTTTTCAGCCACTCTCTTTTGTCCTACAAAAGAAAAGGAAGAGTAGGGCAAAGAAAAGGCCTCCTAGGAAGTGGTACAATGAGAAAATGGAGCAACCACATGAGCAACTGTGTATGAAGTTGTGTTTTAGGGATCAGCATCAATTCAGAGAAGCTTTGTTGAATTTGCACATCACCCAGGCCAGGAATTTTAGGTATCACAGGAATTCAGATCAGAGGATAATTGTTGAGTGTACAGATAAAAAATGCCAGTTCTTAATGGTGGCAGCAGTTATAAAAGGGGAGAAAACATTTGTAATTAAGAAGATGAGACTAGAGCACACTTGCCCTAGTACCACTGAGACCACCAGGGTTAGTGCTAAGTGGCTAGCACAGAAATATGAGCATCTCTTTAGATCTGATATAACTACTGGTATTCAGACTATAATTGATGCATGCAATGAAAAATATGGTGTAGATGTGCCCAAGTGCATGGCATATAGGGCAAAGAACATAGCTATTGATGTTTGTTAGGAGATCACAGGAAGCAATATCCTAGGCTTAAAGACTATGCTCAGACTGTCATGGACAAAACCCTGGGAGTAGAGTAATAGTCACTACTGTTACTCCAGTACCTAATGCAAAAATACCCCACCCAGGCCCAAGATTCCATGCCATGTTTTTTGCCTTAATGGAGCAAGGGAGGGGTTTCTCAATGGGTGTAGGCCTTTCATTGGTTAGTTCTTGAACCTTGTGTGAACCATTTACATATTGTAGAGTACTCCATATTGTATCTCACTTGGAAATGTTGATTATGCAGGTGTTGATGGATGCTTCATTAAGCTCACTACAGGTGCTCAACTACTTGCTGCCACTGGTAGAGATGGCAACAACAACATATATCCACTGGCATTTGGCATAGTTGGTCAAGAGGACACACTTAGTTGGTGTTGGTTTCTACACCAACTGAAAATTTGCCTAGGGGGAGAAGTGGGCAAGTTTGGAACTTATACTATAATGTCAGATAGACAAAAGGTATGTGTTTGCATATTTCATTCTGTTTTGAACAAGTGTTTGCATTAGCTTAGATTTTCAAATTGTTTGTAGCTTAGACTTGTTAAATTGTTTGTGTCAGGGGTTATTGAATGCAGTGAATGCTGTGTTTCCAAGTTGCAACCAAAGATTCTGCCTTAGACATTTATATGCAAATTTCCAAAATGCTGGGTTTAGGGGTGAAGATCTTAAGAAGTGCATGGATAATGCTAGCTATGCCTACAATGAACACAAATTTAATATTGCAATGAATGATCTTAGAGCTGAAAGTGAGGAAGCTTGGGAGTGGCTTACTGCAATACCAAAAAAAACATGGGCAAGGCATGCATTTGACACAAACTGCAAGATTGACTTGGTAGTGAACAACTTGTCAGAGGTGTTCAACAAGTACATTCTAGATGTTAGGAGAAAACCTATAAGGACAATGTGTGATGGGATAAAAGATAAGCAGATGGTGAGGTGGCACATGAAGAGAGAGAGTGTAAAGGAAGCAAGATGGGAGATAACACCTCATTACAGTGAGAAGCTAGAGATTGAGAAGGAGAGGGCCAGATACTGCAAGCCAATACAGGCAGGGGTCAACTTATGGCAAGTTACAAGTGGGCAGCAAACACATGTTGTCAACCTGGAACTTGAGACTTGTGGATGCAGAAAGTGGGACCTTAGTGGCATACCTTGCAACCATGCCATCTCTGCAATAAACAAGGCTAAAAGGAAACCAGAGGATTATGTCAGCAAATTCTTCAAGAAAGATTTTTATGCTGCAGCTTATGAACCAATGATCTTTCCTGTGCCTGGTGAGCATGATTGGACAAGGACCCCTGGTCCAGACATAGAACCACCTGCATTCAAAATCAAGAGAGGAAGAAGGAAAGAAAAGAGGATCAAGGGCAAATTTGAAGTACCAAAGCCAAAAGAAACTTCAAGAATGGGGACCATAACATGTGGCAATTGTGGTCTCCAAGGGCATAGGTACACAAACTGTCTTAAACAGTTGAAGCCTGAGCTAGCTTTGAGGAAGAATAAGCATGTGGTAATACTTTTTCACCTTCAAATATACTAATGTTTTCTTTCTTGTACATTTCTTTCTAGCATTATTAACTGTTTCCTTTTCTTTGCAAGGCTAATGCTCCTACACCACCATCATCTGGAAGACAACCAAGACCTGCTGCTTCTGCTCCTACACCACCATCATCTGGAAGAAGAGGAGCTGGCAGAGGAGCTGGCAGAGGAGCTGGTGCTACTTCTACTACAACACCACCATCTGGCAGAGGAAGAGGAGCTGCTACTTCTACTACACCACCACCATCTGGAAGAGCTGGAAGAGGCAGAGGAAGAGCTGGAAGAGGTGCTCCAATGCCATTCATTGCCCCAAGGCAATATGCTGACATTCCTACCGATGGCACACACACTGGATGGATGTCCTACTTTACTGCTAGCATGGGAGGTGGAGGAGCCATGTAATGTGAAATATTGTGGTGTTATTTTGGTTAAACTTGATACTTGAGGTGGAGTACTGGTGGAGTACTCTAGTAATGTTGAACTTGATGCTTGTAATGTTGAACTGGATGGATATGTGGTTGAACTTTAGGTGATTATCTGAATGTTGAACTTTAGTTGGTTATCTGAACTTGCTACTGGATGCTGGTAATGTGAGTTGATTGTGACAAATCAGTACCACATTTGCAGATAATTGTGACAAATCAGTACCAATTCTGCTGCTAGCTGTTGCATGTCAGTACCAATATTGGGGCATCACATAACATGCAGTACCACATTTGGGGATTCTGACATGTGGGCCATCCACCTTTCCTACTATTAAAGTGTGACAGGCAAGATATTAAGTTAGTTAGTTGCTTCAGTTGTAGCCAAGTTGTAATGGATCAAGTTGTAATGGATCAGTGAAGTTATCTTCTGATGCAATGAGATTTAGTGATAATGTACAATCTACATAATCAGCATAACCATACATAATAAGAAACTGATCCATACATAGCAATACATAACCATTGTTCACAATACATAGAGGAGTTCCACTTCAAATGCATAGTTCATCCTTTTCTCACAAAAGGATGAATAGCATAACTACTACATACATACACATCCATAGTTCACCATTAGTACAAGCATACAGTACACAACATTAGTTCCTAGATGCTAGGTCATTACACAACCATCATTCCCAAAATGTCAGCAATGCCACTAATCTCATTTCATCTTCTTCACTTCTCCAAGATGGCTTGAATCCCCCTGAACTTCTCCTTCAACTTTTCATTCTGAAACTCTAACTGCCACTTCTCTTCAATATGCTTTTTATTTCTCTTAAGCAGATCAGCAACCTGAAGCTTCAACTCTAGCTTCTCTTGGGTGAGCTTCTCCTGACACTTAGTTAGCTCTGCATTCTTCAGCTCCAAATTCATACTAGCTTCAGTAAGCACTTGCTTCTCTTTCATTTTGTTCAACTTCAAGTTCTGAATGACTGTTGCTTGAGCTCTTGTCAGGTTGAGCAGCACCTCATACTTCTGAGTAAGTTGCTGGGTCTCTGCATCTTTCTTTGCCATCTTTGCCTTCATATCATCAGTCAGTTCTTTTCTTACCTCCTGCTGATATGTAATGGCAGACTGCAGATGCCTGAAATCCACCACCTTATCTTCCTGGAAGTTCATCAGCTCATGCACATCTTGGACTAGCTTGTCATAGTTGGCCTCCAGCTTGTTCTTCTCTTCTGTCAGATGGTGGATAGTGAAAGAATTCTCAAGATTGTCATTCACCCTAGCACTTTTGACATCTTCAACCATTGCCCATAGCTTTAACAATGCATTCTGCATTGTTGGGGGCCACTGGTGATCAACCCATTCAACAAAGCCACAATTGCTACCTTCCTGCAAAAACAATAACAACAACAAAACAGTTCATACAGCAAGTAATTACACAAAATCACTGCAGTTGCCAAAAAGAATGTCTAAATTTAGCATCAGACCACTAAATTTAACAAGAGGAGCAACCACTTGAGTAGCTGACTGACTAGGTTCAGCCATTGTTCTAATGCAAAATATACTCATGCTTGACCTAAATAAGCTACTCTAACCACTATGAATCAAAATGTTGACACCAAGCAGAGTACTCCAGCAAACAGAGTTCAATATGGCACTGACCAAGTAAGAAAAAAAATCAGTATGCCTACAATCCTACAATACATACCGGCTGTGCACATGCTAAAAACCTCCTGCCTGTGTCTGTTCCTTCAAAGTCAACAAGCCTCTCAGATGCCATGCCGTGCTTCTCACATGGAGACATCACATCCAACTCAAGCCCCTTGTAATCTGGATCTTCAATGGTGAAAGGAACCTGCAGAAGCTCGCACAAAGACAATGGCCAAATCAAAACCTAGCGAAATCAACCAAATCAAGAAATCCCAAATATGAAACCCTAACCCTAACCCTGTACTGACCTCGTTGAGACCGTCTGTGGAGGAAGAATGCATGTACGGGGGGCTAGAATGGTCGTCGCTGCTTTCGTCCTCCAAAACCATGGCGACGGCGGGGCGGTGCGGCGGCCGGCCGGCTGTCGGGACGCGGTCGGCGGCGATGGAGGAAACGAGCGAGGAGGAGGAGGGGGAGGGGAATGGTGCGGCCGGGCTGGAGCTGGTGCGACCGGGCCGGTTAGGACAGCAGCGCACCGGCTCGTCCTAGTCAGCACGCGGGCACGCGCCGATTGGCCAGCGTGGCACCTGACGGGTGGGCCCGACCTGTCGGATCGGGCGTCAATACGTATAAATACGCGTTTTAGTCCAATTTGCAAAATTTTGGACCAATGTTGGTACTGACACGCAAAAATTAGCAATCGTGGTACCAATCTGCATGTGATGCCTGAATTGTGGTACTTCTGTGCAATTAACTCCGCTAGCCTCCATTGATCGCTGGGACAATCTCTTGTGCGTTCTAGCTTCTCCTCTGATGTGTTCTGTTATAGTCTGTGACGAGGGTGGGTAGTGATCTCTGTGGCTGTGAAATGTGAATAACAGTAAGTTAGGCACCAGTTGTTGGGACAAAGGTTGTTGCTTTTGCCTTTGGTGGATTTTTAGTACGATGTAGTACTAGGAAATATCCATGCAGAGCGCATGCTGCATTTAAAAGAGTGGCAGTTGGCTCCATCATCCACTACTCCATGCACAAGATCACGTTTTAAGAACAAAGGTGAGGCATGCATGTTGGTTAGTTGGCTTAATCCATTACCGCAGCATGTATAGAGTATAGACAGCACTGATGACAACAAAAGCACTGGGCTGAATCGTTTGGTTCGTTTTAGGAGAGAAGGCAAAATACCATCCTGTCCACCCAGTGGCACAATGTTACATTGAGATCCGCAAATGCTATGTCGGAGAAAAAAATTGAATATTGATTTTCTATGTTCTTGAAAACTGAAAGGTAAGCGGATGAGACTGCTTGTAAAGGCGACAAAGCTGCCCCAGTCTACAGAGAGCTGGTGAGTGGTGAGAGGCACAATGGCCCTAGAATTAGAATGGGGTAGATCTCCTGCTCACCCGGCCCTAGTTTTGACGTTCTGTCCCCAAGTTCATGTTTTTCTTTAAACAGGTTAATGTCCTTGGTAACATTGATCCCTGCAGGAAAATTGTTGCCCGGGATGGAGATATTAAGAGCAACTTAAGTAGAGTTGTCGTATTGACAGGCTCCATGTCACAGGGGAAGACTTGTATGAGATCTCACATTAGGTAAGATCCTGGGATCAATCCAAAAAATTCATATTTAGACATTTTGGAAAAATCTGAAATTATTTGACAACACCCATGTGAGGTATGTCTACAACTCCAAAAAAATTCAGCTCAAAACTCGATGCATATTTAGAAATTCAAAAAAGGCAAATTCAGATGTGAATAGTGGCAGCTTTGGGTGAATAGTACTTTGACGCTATTCACGTCTAGTTTTCTCTTTTTTTGTTTCTATTAATGTAAGTAGAATTAGGAGCTAAAATTTTTGAGGTTGAACATCAACCATTGATGTGTGTCTACAATTTTTTTTGAGAATGTTTGAACATCTAGATTTTTAAAAAAAAAATCGATCGCATTGATCTCACCTAATGTGAGATCTCACACAAGTCTCAAGACTTGTGTGAGATCCCACATTAGGTGTGATCATGAGATCAATCTCAAAAATTCATATTTAGACATTTCGGAAAAATCTGAAATTATTTTACAACATCAATGTGAGGTATGTCTACAAATCCAAAAAAAATGAGCTCAAAACTCGATGTATATTTAGAGATTCAGAAAAGACAAATTCAGATGTGAATAGTGGCAGCTTTGGATGAATAGTATTTTGACGCTATTCACGTCCAGTTTTGTCTTTTTTGTTTCTATTAATGTAAGTTGAATTAGGAGCTAAAAGTTTTTGAGGTTGAACATCAAACCGTTGATGTGTGTCTAATTTTTTTTTTTTGAGAATGTTTGAAGATGTAGATTTTTTTTAAAAAAAATTGATCACATTGATCTCACCTAATGTGAGATCTCACACAAGTCTCAAGACTTATATGAGATCTCACATTAGGTGAGATCGTGAGATCAATCCCAAAAATTCATACTTAGACATTCCGGAAAAATCTGAAATTATTTGACAACATCCATGTGAGGTAAGTCTACAACTCCAAAAAAATTCAGCTCAAAACTTGATGTATATTTAGAGATTCAAAAAAGACAAATTCAGATGTGAATAGTGGCAGCTTTGGGTGAATAGTACTTTGACGCTATTGACGACTAGTTTTCTCTTTTTTGTTTCGATTAATGTAAGTTGAATGAGGAGCTAAAACTTTTTGAGGTTGAACATCAACCGTTGATGTGTGTCTACAAACTTTTTGAGAATGTTTGAACATCTAGGATTTTTTAAGAAAATCGATCACATTGATCTCACCTAATGTGAGATATCACACAAGTCTCAAGACTTGTATGAGATCTCACATTAGGTGAGATCATGAGATCAATCTAAAAAACTCATATTTAGACATTTTGGAAAAATCTGAAATTATTTGACAACATCAATGTGAGGTATGTCTACAACTCAAAAAAAAATCAGCTCAAAACTCGATGTTTATTTAGAGATTGACAAATTCAAATGTGAATAGTGACAGCTTTGGGTGAATAGTACTTTGACGCTATTCACGTCCAGTTTTGTCTTTTTTGTTTCTATTAATGTAAGTTGAATTAGGAGCTAAAAGTTTTTGAGGTTGAACATCAACCGTTGATGTGTGTCTACAATTTTTTTGAGAATGTTTGAAGATGCAGATTTGTTTTAAAAAAATTGATCACATTGATATCACCTAATGTGAGATCTCACACAAGTCTCAAGACTTATATGAGATCTCACATTAGGTGAGATCGTGAGATCAATCCCAAAAATTCGTACTCAGACATTCCGGAAAATCTGAAATTATTTGACAACATCCATGTGAGGTATGTCTACAACTAAAAAAATCAGCTCAAAACTCGATGTACATTTAGAGATTCAAAAAAGAAAAATTCAGATATGAATGGCAGCTTTGGGTGAATAGTACTTTGACGCTATTCACGTCCAGTTTTGTCTTTTTTGTTTCTATTAATGTAAGTTGAATTAGGAGCTAAAACTTTTTGAGGTTGAACATCAACCATTGATGTGTGTCTACAATTTTTTTGAGAATGTTTGAACATGTAGATTTATAAAAAAACCCGAGCACATTGATCTCACCTAATGTGAGATCTCACACAAGTCTCCCCCCATGTCTCATTTGGAGGGCGCTTCATATGAGTATGGAGGCTGTCACTACTAGGGAAAAGCCTAGCAGTAGCGCGGGTTTTCGGTGTATCGGTAGCACGGGCGCCCGCGCTACTGATACGGCGCCACAGCTAACTTGTAGCAGTAGCGCGTGTTGACACGCGCTACTGCTATACATGGTTAGTTGTAGCGTGCGTTGCAGTACAACGCTACTGCTAATTATCTGTAGCGGGTCTTATACCCCGCGCTACTACTATTACTTTCAAAAGCAAAAAAAATATCTCGATCCCGTGCGTGTTGTCAGTGGCAGCAGTTGTTCGATCCAGCGATGGTTGGGATCGCCGAAGGCATGAACGAGCAACGGCAGACCAGATCCGGCGGTGGTTGTTGGAGGAGGGCTTGTTTCCATGGAAGAGCAAGGCAGCGGGCGTGGGGCTCCTCTTCCCGACCATGCCAGATATGGTCGTCCATGGTGACTACCTGCACAGGCATGGACATGGGATTGTGAGTCAAACCAGAGGGAGAGAGAGAGAGAGAGAGAGAGAAAATAAAACCGAGGGAGAGAGGAAGGAGATGGAGGGAGTAGCGGGGCTGGTCACCGGTGGTTACACTACTAGGGAAAACCTTATACACAGAATCTTAGCAGCAGCGCGGCATAAAAAGAGGCGCTGCTGCTAATTAGTAGCAGCGCAGTTACGAAAAGCGCGCTACTGGTGCAAATTTAGCAGTAGCGCGTGATGTTTAAACTGCGCTGCTACAAAAATCCACCGACAGTACACAACGACCTAAGTTTACCAGTAGCGCGGCGTCAGGAAGCGCGCTGCTGCTAATGTAGTAGCGGTCTTTTTAGTCACGTCGTTGCTGCTAATTTTGAAATTGTCCACACGGTTGGCCCGTTTAGCAGTAGCGCGTGATAGGAAAGCGCGCTGCTGCTACGCTCTTAGCAGCAGCGCACTTTTGCTCCCGCGCTACTGCTAAGACGCAGCACCCACCACCTTTTTCCACCTCCTCCTCCCCATCTCCTCTCCTCCCTTTCCCCTACCTCCCACATCCTCCCTCTCTCACTCTTCTTCTTCCTCAATACTTCTCCCCCCATTACTCTCCCTCTTCTACCTACCTTTCTCTCTCTTCATTACTTCTAGCTATAACTACACCACCTCCATTAATGCATCTCCTTTCTCTTTTTCCTTCCCCTCCACTAGTTGAAGTTGTCTCCTCCCAAATTAGGTAGCTAGGTAGATGTAGCATTTAGTTAAGTGACCTATTTGCCCCTAACTAGATCTATCTTTGTCAAGAAGAGCTTTGTGCACTTTCGATCTCCCTACAACATCATCTCCACCGTGTGCTCAATCTCGAGATAGAGGTGATTAAAATTTTATGCTTTTGCAAAATGGAAATATGTTTATGTGTGTGTGATATCTTTATGGAAATTTTGTGTGTGGCATGAGTTGACGCCAAATTGTGCTTTTGAGTTTCCTATGTTTTGCCGAAATGTCGATTTATTTCCGTTTCGGCGAATTTCGGGCAAACTCTAGATCTATATATGTTCTATTTTTAAGGAAGGTCATGCCGAATTTTTGTATGACTTTGATGAATGCACGCATTTTTATAATCAATTTGTTTATTATTACCGTGCAAAGTTGACGATGGTCAGTGGAACGATGGTGGACAGGTGGTTGCGGTCAGCGGTGCAGGACATGAAGGAAATTAACCTGACAGAGGTTTTATGTCCGTGTCGAAAATGCAAAGGAATAGTTTGGCTTGACCCCCATGACGATGGTCGTGTCGAAGCGCACCTGCTCATGACTGGTTTCATGGATGGCTATACTCGGTGGATAATTGAAGATGAGGATGACGATGTTGAGGATGCCGACGGGGCAGGCAATGATGACACGGGGCAAGACGAAGAGATGATCAATAATGGCGGCGGGAAGAGGCCGGACATGGCGGCAGAGAAGGGGTCGGACATGGCGGCGGATAGAATGACATGGACTCCACGCAGCAGAGTTCGTCGGTACTAAGTTCAATCGTGCGGGACCCTCATGTTCAAGCATTGCTTCGCAAGGAGACGAGTACTGAGAGAGCTGCTTCTAGAGAGGAGGCTAAGCTGGAGCAACTGGTGGTAGACTCGAACACTCCATTGTATGATGGTTGCAATCCTGAGGTGACCCGCTTGAGTTTCACGCTCCAACTCCTGAAGACGAAGGCTAAAAACAAATGGACCGACACTAGCCTCGATGAGCATCTCAAGTACCTAAAGGATGTTCTTCCCGCGGGTAATCTATGTCCTAGTAGTGTTGATGAGGCCAAGAAGATCGTGTGCCCTCTTGATCTGCCACACGTTAGATACCATGCATGCATCAACGATTGCATAATTTATCGGAAGGAGCACGCGGAAAAAACAAGCTGTCCGGTGTGCAATGCTTCTCGATACAAGAAGGCTGGGAAGAAATGTCCCCAGAAAGTGGTATGGTACTTACCGATCACTCCCCGTCTCCAGAGGTATTTTGTAGATCCCAAGGAAGCAAAGCTAATGCGCTGGCACGCGGAGAGGAAGAAGCCCGACGATGGAGATGATCCGAAGCTGAGACACGTCAAGGATGGAAGCCAGTGGAGAGCGTTGAACAGCTTCTATCGGTATTTTGGATGTGATGCAAGGAACATCGTGCTCGGCGCGTGTACCGATGGCATGAATCCGTTTGGCAATCAGAACACCAACCATAGCACATGGCCCGTGTTTGTATGGATGTACAACCTCCCCCCTGGTTGTGCATGAAATCGAAGTACATTCACATGAGCATGCTTATTCAAGGGCCGAAACAACCAGGAAATAATATTAATTTGTATCTGGGGCTACTTCAAGAGGAGTTAGACACGTTATGGAAAACACCGGCCAAGACATGGGACGCCAGCAAAGGCGAGTATTTCAACATGAGAGCCGCGCTGATCACGACAGTGCAGGACTATCTCGGTTACGGATATGTGGCAGGCCAGGTGTGCCATGGATATTGCGGATGCACGCGGTGCATGGATGATACGACGACTCAGTAGCTAACGTCAAGGAAAGATGGCGGGTCCGGGAAAATCGTGTACATGGGGCATCGAAGATGGCTCAAACAGGACGACCCGTGGAGAAACCATGGAGATCTATTCAATGGTCACGCTGAGCATCGAGGACCTCCACGTAAGCGGAGCGGTGCCGAAATCGATGAGCTGTTGAAAAACTGGAAGGAGTGCCCCGCATCGGGAAAGACGATGAGAAAGGCGTCGGAGCCGTTGCTGAAGGTATGGAAGACGAGGTCTGTGTTCTGGGACTTGGAGTACTGGCACAAACTCGATACACCCCATTGCCTTGATCAAATGCATATCTGTAAGAATGTCCTTCAGAGCTTGCTCACAACACTGATGAACATGCTGGATAAGACCAAGGATGGGCCGAAGGCAAGAAAAGACTTGCAAGATTTGAAAATCAGGGAAGATCTGCACATGCCGCCCCGTAAAATGTCAGACGAGACAGAGACGGAGACAGAGGCACGGCAGAAGCAGGGCAAGAAAATAAAGAAAGATGATTATTGCCCCCCTTCTTGCTTCACCTTAAGTCAGGCTGAGATCCATCAATTCTTTAAGTGCCTTACCGGAGTCAAAGTTAGTTCCGGTTACTGTGGCAAGATAAGCAGATATCTAGACACAGACAAGAAAAGGTTCAGCGGGATGAAGTCCCATGACTGTCATGTGATGATGATGCAGATACTACCTGTTGCCCTTAGAGGTATAATTGACAAGCACGTCCGTGACACGCTTATTGGTCTCTGCAACTTTTTCGACGTCATCTCTCGAAAGTCGGTCAGTGTGAAGCAGCTCCGAAGGCTACAGGAAGAGATCGTTGTGATACTGAATGAGCTTGAGATGTACTTCCCGCCCATGTTCTTTGACGTCATGGTGCATCTGTGTGTCCATATTGTGGATGAAATAATAGACCTGGGGCCGTCATTCCTGCACAACATGATGCCGTTTGAGAGGATGAATGGGATCATCAAAGGATTCATTCGTAACATGTCCCGTCCGGATGGAAGCATCGTCCAGGGCTATTTGACACAAGAGTGCATCTCTTTCTGTGAGAATTTTCTATATGGCGCAGACCAGCCGCCTAGTGTTAGTGTTGGTTTGCCCGTTAACAAGCACAATGGGAGGCTCGAAGGAGAAGTTCACTGCAACGGTCGCAGGGAATTGCATGTGGCATACTCAGATCGACGCAGCGACTTTGACAGAGCAAACTTGGTAGTGCTACAACATCTAGACGAGGTAGATCCTTTCGTGGCACTGCACAAAGAAATTATCGCAAAGAAGTATCGTGACCGGGGGGTATGCAAGACAGACGCCGAAGTTACTAGAGAGCACAACTCCACTTTCCTGCATTGGTTCAAAGAGCATATTATTGCTAATCCCCCGGAGGAGGGCTCTAAGGATGGATTGCTCATATACGCCTTAGCACATGGCCCCTCGCCCAACCTCGTAACCTATCAGGCATATGATATCAACGGATACACGTTCTACACGGAGGCCAAACATATGGACAGTGATGATCAGAACTCAGGGGTGACGATGGAATGCATGACCGGCAGCGACAACGGCGCAACTGAACGATTTTATGGAAGGGTCGAGGAGATCCGGGATCTTGACTACTCTGGACTGCACAACACGACGATGTTCCGTGTCAGATGGGCTAAGAATGTCGAAAGAGAAAATCAGATTTTCACTACCATGACTATACCCGACGCCAAGAGCGCTACCGTGAACGCTATTGCAAAAAATGAGCCATGGGTACACGCTAAGCACGTGACACGATGCTTCTTCATAACCGACCCATGCAATCCCAGTCGTGTTGTCGTGAGGAGAGGCAAAAGGAACATCATTGGAATGGATGGAGTCGCCAACGAGGAAGACTATGATCAGTACGGCAACCCAATGAGGGAAGATGACGATGATGATGAAGTATACGTCAAAATAAGAATCAATACTACATTACCTAAGAAAAATCGTACTCCATGGAAAAGGTAAAGTCACAATGAGGGGCTCAACTATTCTTCGACGAACAAGAAGGGAAAGAAGCTGACTCAAAAACGAAAACGTCAGCGCTGAGGAATTGGTCAAATGATGTAATATATATGTTCCTATTTTGCATACATATTTAACCGTCAAATGATGAAATATATATCGCCTTCCCTTCATTCACTGCTCTCGGAAAAAAAAGAAAAGTGAGAAAAATAAAGGAAAAGAAAAAGGGAAACTGGTTATACCAGTAGCGCTTTACTGAAAAAGAGCTACAACTAGTCAAGGTAGCAGTAGCGGTTTCTGCATAAAACCGCTATAGCTGCCTTTAATAGTAGTAGCGCGTTTTGTCTAAATGCGCTACTGCTACATCTACTTAACCCAAAATTCTTACTTTCCCTGCTTCATCTCGCCTCTTTTCCCCAAAATCCCCACTCTCTTCCCCCCGTCGCACCGCCGCGCCCGACCCGGCCCCGGGGCTCGCCCCCGACCCAGGCGCTCGCCCCCGACCCAAGCGCTTGCCCCCGGCGCCGGCGCCGGCGCTCGCCCCGACCCCGACGCGCTCGCCCCCGACCCGTCGGCCCTCGCCTCCCTCCTCTGCTTCCTCCCCTCCCAACCTCGGCCGTCGTCGGGCCTGCCTCCTCGCCCCTGCACCCTCTATAAACCACCCCTCTCTCTCTCTCTCTTTGCTAGCTAGGGTTCTTCGGTTAATTTACTTAGGTTTTAGTTATGTTAATTAGGTTATCTATTTAGTTATGAATTTAGATAGGTTTCAAAATTAGCTAAATTTATATGCAAATTTGAACTGGACATGTGATATGTGGATATGTCATGTTTTGGACATGTCATGTTTCGGTAAATGATCTGAGTGGCCTATGTTACGTCAGAATGTTGATTCATTTCCGTTCCGGTGAATTTCAGGCGCTCGATATGTCCATTTTTTAGCAAAGGTCATGCCAAAATTTCCCGTGAATAAAGGCATGATTTGTGCTACATAGTTGGCATATCGAGTGCTGGCACATAGATTTCTTTTTTATGTCATTTCTCATTTATTCATACTTTTAGAAATAAATGAGGACACTTAATCATAGGAAACATGTCGAACAACGAAGAAACTGGGCCTTCTGACCAAGATGCATACGAGATGGATTATCAAGGTGAACAAGACTACCTCGACTTTTTGACTGCTAAGCAAGGTTTGCAGGTCCGCCTCGATGATGGTACTGACGCCGACGTCGACATCGACATCGACGGCGCCGGCACCGATGGCGGCGCCGAGACCGGTGGGGAAGGTACCGGCGGGGAAGGTACCGGCGCCGATGCCGCTACCGAAAAGTGGAAGCATAAGAAGCAGAGGATACGAAAACCTAACAAACTAGGGATTGGACGACTTGTGATCACAAAGATGGCACCTGGCAAGTTTGAGCCGTTAGAGCCGGAAGAACCTCGCAAGTGCTATGGGAACCAAGTAGGATGCATCCTACGGGAATGCAGAGCATCAACGACGATGACTTAAGGAGTAAAGAATATTTGACGTAGTTGCTCCTAACGAAGTTGCACAAGAGATTCAAGTTCCCCGACCGGGATGATAACATAGAACAATCGTGGGATGATCCGAAGATGAAAAAGATTAACAATCACGCCATGGGCATGTTCAGCAATGATTTGGCCTCCTGGAAAGGGAGGGTGAAATGAGCTATTGAGGCTGAGGAACCCCTGTCCAAGATTCTGGAGGAAAATCCGACACTTACGGAAGAGGAGTTCGAAAAGTTCAAGGACTCTTGCGCTACCGAGGACGCCAAGGCTAAGGCTGTGAAATTCAAGAGCCTTCAGCAAAGGAACACGGGGAAGCATCGCCTCGGAAGTCGTGGCTACCTCGTTAAAAGGCCCATATGGGATAAGGAGGATGCGGAACATGAAGCCGCGGGTCTCCCAGACCCCTTCGCGAAGTTCACCAACCCCTTGGAGCGTGACTTCATCAGGGCCCGCTACAAGTGGGACAAGGAGAAAAAGGTTTTTTACATGGACCGGATCACGAGGAAATTGATTAGACTACTGGAGAAGCAACACCAGCTTGCAGCTGAAAGCCCTACTTCTCCGATGAGGCCCAAGTGGGACACCCCTCTCAACCGGGCCTTGAACGAACTTAAGGGACTCCCTTTGGGCCAACGGCCGCAATATGGTCGTGTGCACGGCACTGGAGACAGCGCCACGTGGAAGGTGTTTTACAACGAGGGCCCGGAGGCCAAGAAGGAGAAGAAGAAGTTTAGTCAGGCGGACATCGACGCGAAGGTGAAGCTTGCGGTCGAGAAAAAAGCAACTGGGGACGCGAAAAAAGCAGCCGAGGACAAATTTGAGTTGCTACAGCAGGCAGTCAATGCAGCTGTAACTGCCTGTAGAAATGATTTCGCTACTAACTTGGTTCCAGTTATCATCAACTGGACGAAGGAAAATCCAGACAAGATGGTACATGATTTACCATTGCCCAGTTTCGTCGGGAGCAACTCCATGAACAACAACACCATCGCACCATCACTTGCCCACGCAACCGGGCCTCCTCTCGCAGCCGCTCCCGCTCATAGCAACCCGTCCTCAGTCTCTAGCGCGCTCAGTGGGCCTTCGTCTTTGGCTGAGCTCGACGACATCACGGTAATTACATGTCGCACCAATATATATATATATATAATATTCCATTTTTGTTGCCTTTCGGATGTTTTACGCCACAGACATATGTGTTTGCAGGCGAAAGAAACCCCGTGCACCATACTCTACTTGATCAAAGGCCAGAAGGTGGACGTGGGAAAGGGGATGATAATGGACCCCTTGCAACCCACGTTCCACAACCAGCCGTTCCCCGCTGGGAACTTCAGGGTTAGCTTGTCCAGTGTGAAATCAGGGCACGAGGATTTGCCTCCTCTAGTACAGCATGTGGGAGCAGACGACGAGACCCCGCCGCGGATTGGAAGCTGCAAGGGTTGGGTGCTACTATGGCCGAAGAATCTTATTCGTCCGGAGCCGGCCGAGAGCACACCAATAACCACACATCAACAAGCATGTGCGGAGACCACCACCCCGCCTACGCAATTATCAGCTCCTGTAGTGCCGGGTGAGAGCGGCGAACGACATGATGAAGGGGGTGCAATAGTATTGGCTGATGTAATTTGTGTTGTAGAACAGAGAATGGATGATGAGACGGAGGTCGACCCTATGGATTTCCTCAATACAAACGCGTATGACTGTGACATAGAATTGATGAGTCAACCATATGACGAATCGGGCTATCAGCTTGCTAATGATGATATGGATGATATGCCCGGGCAGGAAGGTCGCAGCAGGGATTGCAAAAAGTCTCTCTTCATGAAATCCTCACAGGACATGCCTGAAGATGCCGCCTCAACACAGGCTCAACTAGCCGGGTGCGAGGTTCGTACAGTACTTAGCCCGGGAACACTGGGGCAGGGGTTAAGGAAGGGTCTAGAAGGTGTGCCCAAGAAAAAGAAGAGAAAGAGATCGGGGAAGATAGCTGCCTCCAAACAAGCCAGAGCACATAGCAGCCAGACGATGCATTCTGAAGAGCGTGTACCCGTGAAAGGTGCGGCCATGTTCCATCTCACGGGCGAGCCGATGCTACCGCCGAAACCGCTGGAGGCACTATCAGGGGATCTCAGGAGACTGCACGACCATGTGCTGTCGACTGAGAAAAGCCTACTAGCCTCAAAGAATCCAGGATATCCGACATACGTGGCTCGTGTGCCTGAGGGGAAGTGCTACGTCGAGACACGGCCCGCGGAGGTGATCTTCCTGCGGTTTGACTATATCTTTGAGATGTTTCTGACAAGGCGGCTCGATTTTACAATCGTCCGCCTTTTTGCGCTACATATGAGCTCCGTCATGAAGAGTGAAGAAGTCTCGCAAATCTGTCTGGCGGATCCGCACTACATGCACGAGTCTTTCTTGAGTCTCGGCGACTTTGAGCGTGAAACTGCTAGGGAGTATCTCCAAAACTTCATGGTACAGAATAAGGACCGGAAAATTGTCCTCGTGCCTTATCATCCAAAGTAAGTTAGTTCCGGACAACCCTTTCATACATTTCAATCATTCCTTCTCTCCCTATGGGGAATAATTTGAGGTGTCTTTTCCCTGCAGCAACGGGCGCGCCATCCTTATCGTTCTTTACCCGCAAGTCTTCCACACCGTGTATTTTGACCCTTCCAGAGACTACGAGAAAAAAGACTACACCCACATAATGAATATTCTAGATGATGCTCTCCAAGGCTTCAGCATTAGAGGTGGCCACATGCAGATCAGGAAACAAAGGAACAAGAAGATGGGTTTCGCGCATAAAACTAACTTCTCCTGCATCCATGTCCCAAAACCAAGCAAGAAGGATGTATTCTACATCGTCCATCTCATGATTCAGTTCAACACGGATCACCAAAAGCTTCGCATGAGAAGCAGAAATGATGATCATATCGACAAGTGGCTAGAATCTCATGGAGAAGCGGATTATAAACTTAGAGATGACTTCTTTCGCATCCAAAGCGACATTGTGACGATCATCATGAAAGAAGTCGTCGATGAGAAGGGGATGTTCCACCACGACCCTATATCGCGAGCTGACGTCCGAACTCGCATAGGCATGCAACGTCTAGACCTCACGTCGTTCAAGAAGCTAGGGTCCATCCTCGATGATATGGAAGGATGGAACTTCTAGTGATTTATGATGCCGATGATGATGATATGTGTCGGTTGAACTTGCATGCTTTTTGTAGCGATGAAACTTTGTGATGTCCACGGTCCCTGCCGAACTTGCGTAACGCTACTTTGTTAGTTTGCGTACGATGACCTGCGTACCTCTAGTTAATTAATTTGCGTACTGTATGATGCATCTAGTTGCTAACCCTTTCTTTTTAGGTGTTGCTCTAGTATATTTTGTTGCATATATATGATTGTACATCCTCTTCATGAACATGCATCTCTAACAAGTACCTAGTTTCTTGATGGCGAGATGGAAGTGCTATGTCGTGTACAAAGGGAAGGTTCCGGGGGTGTACAACGAGTGGCATCAATGTCAGGCGCAAGTGAATGGGTTCTCGGGCGCCAGCCATAAAGGCTTCAAAAGCAGACAAGAAGGAGAAGCCAATTACTTGAGGTTCACGCTAGCGCGAGAGAGGACTCGTAACCGCCACCTCATGTACTGCATAGTTCCGCTCTCACTCATAGTGATAGCTCTTCTCGCGTATACCTTTGTTTAGATGGATGACGTTGTAGTTGCAAGTATTCGAGACTTGCATGTATCGCTATTTTTGAGATGATGACAAGATACCACTTTGTGTTGGATGATGATTATGATGAGACTATTTGTATGTATATGCTATGATTACATTTGTGGTAAATTAGCAGTAGCGAGTGAAGAAAAGTTAGCAGCAGCGCGGTAGTAGCAGTAGCGCGTACAGGAAAAGCACGCTATATATAGCTATTAGCAGTAGCGAGCTTCCACTAGGAGCGCTGCTGCTACACTTGTGTAGCAGTAGCGCTTGTGAGCACGCGCTACTGCTACGTGTTAGTTGTAGCGCCTTATTAGTAGCGCCGGTACCCGCGCTACTGATACACCTAAAACCCGCGCTGCTGCTAGTCTTTTCCCTAGTAGTGTTAGGTCAGCGTGGTGGCGCGAGGTGGCGGCCTCCTAGACGCCGGTGGCGTGAGGCGGCGCCCTTTTCGGTGCCATGGAGGAGGAGGGGCGCATGGGCAAGAGGTCAATGTGAGAACGTATGGAGAGAGAGAGGAGGAAATGGCGGAAGAGAGGAGGGATTTGGGGGAGGGGGTGGACGGGTGGGAAAAAAGTGGTGGGTGCGGATTAGCAGTAGCGCGGTACGTAAAATGCGCTGCTGCTAAGAAAGTAGCAGCAGCGCGCTTTCAGTACAAGCGCTACTGCTAACCGGGACCAAAAGTGTGCCCAATTTGAAAATTAGCAGCAGCGACCTTAGAAAAACCGCGCTACTGCTACAGCTATAGCAGTAGCGCGGCTCGCGGCACCACGCTGCTGCTAAATGGAGTTGGGTAGGCACTGTCGGTCGATATTTGTAGCAGCGCGGGTTACGCCGAGCGCGCTACTGCTAAGCACTTGTCAGTAGCGGGTTTTCCACACCCGCGCTACTGCTTATTAGCAGCAGCGCTCCTTTTTGAGCCGCGCTGCTGCTAAGATTCTGTGTATAGGGTTTTCTCTAGTAGTGTGTCGAGGGAATGTGCAAACATAGATTCGCCAAAAAGTGGCCTTCATATTATTTTTCTTGCATGTGGGACCTGTTTGACATTGCCTACAAGGGTTCTTCCCGAAAATATGAAATTCACTACAAAATTTATTCAATTTGACTTGATCTCTAATAATTTAGGGAAGGGGGATATTAGTCACGTTGCAACTTATATTGTTAGCACATAGAATATTTAATTAGGTAAAATATTAGACTAATTAGCTAATAGTTTCGGCCAGGCAGATGGATTCGCCAGCAGGGCCTAGTCGCGGCCATGGCCACCACGTCCACCACCGCCGCATCCACGGGCACAATAGCCACGGTCGGCAGAGGCGGGGTCAAATGCGAAAAGAAAAAGGAAACGTTATAGACAAGGCACTAGGCCAAACAAAATAGCTCAGTAGGTTTGGCTGCTTTAATTGGCCTGTCCCATTCCCTATTTTCCACCCCATGAGGTTCTAGAATCTTCACCGAACTAGTTTTTTGTTTTCAACTTTTTCTTTTCGTTTTTATTTGTTTTATGTTTTTATAAAAATATTGAACATTTTATAATGTAGTAATATTTTTTTAAAAGTGGAATTTTTTCAAATTTGCTAATACTCCATGAAATTCAAATTCATGAATAGTTTTTGCATTTTTGGGAACATATTCATTAGAATATATTTTGAACTCCAAAAAATTTCATATTCAACAACATTCTTTAAAATTTATTTTTTAAATAAAAAGAAAAAAAAATCAAATTCATGTACCTTTTTTGAAATCCTGGAACATTTCTAAAATTTATGATTTTTTAAAAAAATTATGATTATTTTCTGAAATACCATAACAAATTTCTCAGAAATATTTTATGAAATATTTTGAGTTACGGTAACAATTTTCAAAGCTTTAAATATTTTTTAAAACTGGGAAACTTCTTTCAAATGATGAACCTTTTTGGAAATTTAAAATGTTTTTTGAAATCTCCAAACCTTTTTTGAAGAAGCAAAAAAAAGCGGCGCCCTACCCCGCCACCCTATGGCATAGCTGGCCAAACGGGCCGGCCTAACATGGCATGACCTGGCCCATGCTAATCATGCCAGGCCCGGCCCGGCCAATGGGGCACATTTAATAAACAGGACGTGCCGTGCTGGCCGACGTGTTGCGCCTCTAGGCCCAGGCACGACCTAATTAGTAAACGGGCCGCCACGTTGGCCCGTTTAGCACGCTGGGCTGCACATTTTCAGCCTCATGCGTTGATTTTTAGGCCTATTGGGCCGTATTAGGAGCTAAAAAATATAAAAAATAAACAGGTCGTGCCATGCCGGCCCGCGTGGCCAGCCTCCAGACCCAGGCACGGCCCAAGGCGTGCTGCATGCCGGGCACGACCCGTTTAGCCCGTGCCGTGCCTGGCGCATGGCGGGCCATGCCAGCGTGCCCGCGGGCTGGCCTGGTTGGCCCGGATTGTTTGGCCAACTATACCCTATGCGAGGACTCGTCTCGTGACCTTGCAAAGTTGCAACTTCTTTTTTCTAGTAGACCGCGAGACTGGGCTACCACTACCCTTTTCTTAGTGGGTCGAAGAGCGTGCCTCCCTACTTACAAATGGGCCGAGCCGGTAAACAGAAATTCCAAAGCCTAGGAAGGCTTCAAGGCTGAAACGTGCGCAAAGGACCATAAGAACTATGAGACTCCCTATTCGGCACCTTCAGCGCTCGCAAGGCAAACCAGCGCCAACACCAAGTAATTGGAAAATTCGAACACAATATGTTTTTTTTAATTGTTTTTGAATTTTCAATGAGTAATATATACATGCTAGAGCTAGCGACGTTTACCTGTGGGCCTACACATGACTAAGTCACGCAACTTTAGCAGCGTTCCATAAAAAACAAACTACATGCTGCAAATGTGTGGGATGATTAGCTTGCCTTGAAACGTTGGGGTCTGTCAGGAGGGGCCCGATAAACTGGCGGCAAGATTCGACCCCTCGAAAATCCTAAAACTACAAAGGGTAAAAGGGTCATTTGTATTGTGTGCAAATTTGGTGGAAGTGGTTCCAACGGAATGTGCTTGACACGTGTAGCGCGTGAGTGTTGGAATCACGCCAATCGGAGTCTTGAGTGAAAACATATAAATAAAATACTGCCAGCGACATTTCTACAAATAAAATATTCACCTTTAAGTCCCTAACCTATTTTCCATCGAAAAAGAAAAGAAAACACACTTGGGCCGTACTGGGCCGGTCCAACCGCGCGCTATGGTTGACATCGAAAGAATGACAACTTCGTCAAGGTGCATTGATGCAGAGAAATAAAGACTGGAATGCAGTGGGTCAACCTTTTCGGGAAGAGCAACCAAGACCGAGAAAAATCGTAGCCGGACCTTTTCTCCCTTACAGGACCTCTTAAATATTGGGACGAGATTTATTTTAGAGGAGAGTTGCGACACCCTCTAATTAAGCTACAGTGACCCCTAATTATTACCATGTCATCAAGTTTAGCAATAATGAATTCCACTTGTCCTAGATCAAACTCAAATTCAAATTCCAAATCGAAGTCAAAATATTAATTTCTTGAAACAATGAAGCAAAAATGTTGGTAATATTTCAACTAATCCCCAAGTATTTGTCATGAAAGAATCAAACTCATTTGACTTCCCATTTTTTCCCTCGCAAATATTTAAAGTGGACCAGCAACACTAAATTAGGCCATTTTGGAATAAATGAATACTTATACATTTCCAAATGATGTGAAACTTGTTGGGTGGTCTTGTTGTATTGCACAGTATTTATGTTCAATGTTTGAGCTAGAGCAAAGTTCATTTGGTATCAAAATTAAATAGAAAACAGAGAGAAATAAAGAAAAGGAAAAAAGAAGAAGCCCTATTGTAGAAAAACACGTCCGGACCACGCGGTCCAAACTGATGGGGCGGTTTGAGGGTCTGTGTTGGAGATGCCCTAACCCTTAACTAGTGATTTCGGCTTTCCTAGCAATACTAGGGCTATATGTCGCCCTCGCCCGTACCAATTCCCAATAGAATCGTCTATTGGCACCCCCTAGCAGGCCAGCCCATTGGCATGGTTGCTTCACCGCCGCTCGTATCGCCCGTACGTTCATTATATGTTCCCTTTTTCTTCATTTTCTTTATCCTTTTTTATTTGTTTTTGTGTGTTTTCACACATTTTCTTTACCTTCATTTACTTTATTTTCTTCTTGTTTTTTTTGTTTTTTCTTTCTTCGTTATACGTTGTTTTTGTTTGTTCTTTCTTAATTTTTTTTCCTTTGGTTTTTTCTTTTGTTTCTTTGTCGGTTTTTACCGGCATTCCTTTTTTCAACACATATTTACCTTTTCCTTGGTACACAATGTACATTTTAAGAGCACACGTGAAATCATTATCTGATACACACTGGATAGTTTTCAAATACATTATGTACATTTCTTAAAATACATGTTTTGAACACTTTTTTGAATACATGGTCACATTTTTCCAAATACATTTTTTTCTTTTTAAAATTACAATAAACATTTTTTAAATACTACCTGAACATTGTTTTATCATTGTATAATTATTTTTTTGAAAAATTGACAATTTTATTGGAAGCACGTGAATATAACAGAAATTTCATGATAACTTGTTAATGGATTTTAACCTACGCGGACTATTTTTTTCATTTGTGTATAACAAATTTTAAAAAATCACGAAAATTGTTTTGAAATACGGGAATGTTTCCATCAAATGTGACTTACACTTTTTTAATGGAACTAAATTTTTTTACATTATGCAAGCATTTGTTTTACATTGTATAAACATTGTTTTATAAATATAGCATATTTTTGAAACGTGAGAACATTTTTTTATTTTCACGAACATTTTCTTAAGTTACCAATAGTTTTTTAAACTGCGCTAACAATTGTTTTATACTATTAATTTGTTTCCAAATTCCTGTTGTTAAATTTCATAAGTAAATTTATATTTTTTAAAATATATGCATTTAATTTAAAATAAAAATATTAGTGAAAAGAGAGAAAAAATCAGGTGACCCACGTCCTACTGGGCCGAGCCACCACTGGCGCTCTATAGGCGAGGCGACTGTGCGCTTCGGAGTTGCGGGCACATGGCCGCACCCGATTTCCCAGTTCAACAATATTTTTTTTAACCCTAATGTTTTTACCCCTCAAAAAAAAATATTTTTTTATTAAGACTCCCAGTTCTATTTTTTTGAGCATCAGTACAGACACAAGCGCTCATATACACGCACATACACTCACCCCTATAAACGCACACACGCACACCCTACCCCTATGAGCACCTCCAAGAGACTGAGCCGGCATGTCATCTTGAGATTTACGAAGTCACCATAGGCGCCTCGTCGTCGACGAAAACGTCTCCTCCCACTAAAAGCGCATCGCCGGAAATCCTGAAATAAATCCAGGAATAATGCGAGCACCAGGATTTGAACCCTGGTGGATTGGGGATACCACTGTCCACCTAACCAACTCAACCACAGGTTGATTCCAAATACAAATTTTTATTTTTTAAATTACAATAAACATTTTTAAATACTACCTGAACATTGTTTTATCATCGTATAATTATTTTTTTGAAAAATTAACAATTTTATTGGAAACACGTGAATATAACAGAAATTTCATGATAGTTTTTTAATGGATTTTAACCTACGCGGACTATTTTTTCATTTGTATATAACAAATTTTAAAATATCACGAAAATTGTTTTGAAATGCGGGAATATTTTTATCAAATGTGACTTACACTTTTTTAATGGAACTAAACTTTTTTTTTACATTATGCAAGCATTTGTTTTACATTGTATACACATTGTTTTATAAATATAGCGTATATATTTTTTGAAACGTTAAAACATTTTTTCATTTTCACGAACATTTTTTTGAAAGTTACCAATATTTTTAAACGATGCTAACAATTGTTTTATACTATTAATTTGTTACAAAATTCATGTTGTTAAATTTCATAAGTAAATTTAAAATTTTAAAATATATGCATTTAATTTAAAATAAAAATATTAGTGAAAAGAGAGAAAAAATCGGGTGACCCACGTCCTACTGGGCCGAGCAACCACTGGCGCTCTGTAGGCGAGGCGACTGTGCGCTTCGGAGGAGTTGCGGGCACATAGCCGCACTCGTTTTCCCAGTTCAACAATATTTTATTTTTACGGATGACTAACTCACATCTAGATGTTTTTTAGTTATGTCACATCTAACTTATCCACCACATGATAAGAAGCTGCAAGATTGGTGCAAAATTATTTTCGTTTGTGTTGTCGATGTGTCTCGTGTCGCTAGTGTCGCTCTTGGCTGTTTTTCCTATCACGCGCAGTGGGTCAGCCTTCGTGGGCGTATGAGCTTGTTTTTTTTCTTTTCAAATGCGATGGTGCCCCGCTGCCTTTTGTTCTGCTTTTTGTTCAGGTCTGGGCCTTCTTGTGTTATTTTTCCTTTTTATCATTTGTTTATCATGAGCCTTTTTATTTTAAAAATCTTGATTATTTATTAGAAATTGAGTCAATCCTAAATCTCGTGCGCCTTCTGCTCCCATCCACCACTCTATCTTCTCACTCTCACATTCCCCCTTTTCTTACACTTTTATCATTTTATTTCGATTTTTGTGTTCCTTTTACGAGTGGCATTGTTCATTTTTTTTCAAAAATTTTGTGTTTGTGTGTGTGTGTGTACGCGCGCCCATGTTTTTCATGCGGGCACAACATTTCCAGTCGAGATCCGCAAAAAATATATTTTCAAAGTCACAAATATATTTTTGTCATGCAGGCATAATATTTGTTGACTTTTTGTTGGAGTTATCTTTGCGTGCCTACACACATGGGATTGTCCCTATGTTCTACAGTCATGGTTTTTTCCTACTACATGTTTTGTGCATGGGCTTATCCATTTATGCGCTAGCCCATTTCCTTTTGTTTATTCCTCCTCTTTCCTTTGTTTTCTTATTTGTGTGTCTGTGGTAACACTGTCATTTTGAGCTGCAATTTTTTTCTCTTTTTTTGGGAGATTTTTTTTCCTGATGTTTCTATCTTTTTCTTTTTTATTTACTTTTTTTGTTTTTCTTCTCCTTTTCCGCTTTTAATCCATAACATTTTTTGTACAAGATATTTTTTAAAGTATGCGAACACTAATTAGAATCCATCATTTTTTTGAAAAAATTGAACACTTCTTCAAATGCATGAAATTTTGTCAAATTTATTGTTTTACAACTTTAGATAAATTATGTTTTCTATATAAATTAACTTTTAAAATTTGTGTTTTTTTGTAAATCTTTGTGTGACTAGTTACATGTTCACTAGATGGGGGCGTATGTTTGTAGGGGTGGGGGTGGGGGGTGGGGGGCAGTTGCAAATCAACCATCGACTTGCAACTACAGGGGCATATGTTTCTAGAGGCGTTTGTTTGTAGGGTGGCCAGTTGCAAGTCAACCATCGACTCGCAACTAGGGGGGCATATGTTTGTAGGGCCCCTAGTTGCAAGTCAACAATGGACTCGCAACTAGGGGGCGTATGTTTGTAGGGCTCCCAGTTGCATGTCAACCATCGACTGGCAACTAGGGGGACATATGTTTGTAGGGGACCAGTTGCAAGTCAACCATCGACTTGCAACTAGGAGGGACATATGTTTATAGAGGGGGCAATTGCAAGTCAACAACCGACTCGCAACTAGGACGCGTCGTGCTTTTTTGTACTTGCCCCAGTTGCAAGTTAACCATCCACTCGGAACTAGGGGGCGTTTGTTTATACCGGCCCCAGTTGCAAGTCAGCCATCGACTCGCAACTGGGACGCGTTGTAATTTTTTGTAGTTGCACTAGTTGCAAGTCAACCATCGACTCACAATTAGGGGAAGTATGTTTGTAGGGCCCCAGTTGCAAGTCAACCATCGACTCGCAATAAGGGGGGATGTATGTTTGTAGGGGGCAGTTGCAAGTCAACCATCGACTCGCAATGAAGAGCGCGCGTGTTTGTCGTGGTCCCCAGTTGTCAATGTGTGTTTGTCGAGGGTCCTTAGTTGCATGTCGACCATCGACTCGCAACTAGGGGGTGTGTTTTGTTTGTTGATGACACCAAGTTGCATGCCGACCATCAATTCGCAACTTGTAGTGTTTGTGTTTGTTGAGGGTCCCCAGTTGCATGCCAACCATCGACTCACAACAAGGGGTGTGTGTGTGTGTTTGTCGAGGGTCCCCAGTTGCAAGCCGACCATCGACTCGCAACTAGGGGGTGTCTTTGTCGATGGTGCCTAATTGCAAGCGACCATCGACTCGCAACTAGGGTGTGTGTGTGTGTGTGTGTGTGTGTGTGCGTGTGTGTGTGTGTGTGTGTGCATGTTTGTCGAGGGTCCTTAGTTGCAAGCCAAACCATAGAGTTGCAACTAAGGTGTGTTTTGTGTGTGTTTGTCGAGTCCCTAGTTGCAAGCAGACCATCGACTCGCAACTAAGGGTGTGTGTGTTTGTCGATGGTGCCCAGTTGCAAGCTGACCATCGACTCACAACTAGGGGTGTTTTGTCGATGGAGCCCAGTTGCAAGCCGACCATCGACTCACGCGCGCGCGCGCGCGCGTGTGTGTGTGTGTGTGTGTGTGTGTGTGTGTGTGTGTGTGTGTGTGTGTGTGTGTGTGTGTGTGGAGGGTCCTCAATTGCAAGCCGACCATCGACTCGCAACTAGAGGGTGTTTATGTTTGTCGAGGGTCCCCAGTTGCAAGCCAACCATCGACTCTCAACTAAGCGCGCCCGCGCGCCCGCGCGCGCGCGTGTGTGTGTGTTTGTCAAGGGTCCTCAGTTGCAAGCCAAACCATAGAGTCGCAGCTAAGGTGTGGTTTGTGTGTGTTTGTCGAGTCCCTAGTTGCAAGCAGACCATCAACTCGCAACTAGGGGTGTGTGTGTTTGTCGATGGTGCCAAGTTGCAAGCCGACCATCGACTCACAACTAGGGGGTGTTTTGTTGATGGAGCCCAGTTGCAAGCCGACCATCGACTCACAACTAGGTGTGTGTGTGTGTGTGTGTGTGTGTGTGTGTGTGTGTGTGTGTGTGTGTGTGTGTATGTGTGTGGAGGGTCCTCAGTTGCAAGCCAACCATAGACTCGCAACTAAGGGGTGTTTTTGTGTGTTTGTCGAGGGTCCCCAGTTGCAAGCCGACCATCGACTCGCAACTAGGGGGTGTTTGTGTTTGTCGAGGGTCCCCAGTTGCAAGCCAACCATCGACTCACAACTAAGCATGTGTGTGTGTGTGTCGAGGGTCCCCAATTGCAAGCCGACCACCGACTCGCAACTAGGGTGTGTGTGTTTTGTTGAGGGTCCGCAGTTGCATGTCGACCAATGACTCGCAACTAGGGATGTGTGTGTTTTTCGGGGCCCTCGGTTGCAAGACGATCGTCAACTTGCAACCAAGGGGATGTGTGTGTTTGTCGAGAGTCCCCAGTTTCAAGCCAACCATCGACTTGCAACCAAGGGGATGTGTGTGTTTGTCAAGAGTCCCCAGTTTCAAGCCAACCATCGACTTGCAACTAGGGGGGAGTGTGTGTGTTTGTCGAGGGTCCATAGTTGCATGTTGACCATCGACTCACAACTAGGTGGGAGGGGGTGGAGAAGTGTGTTTCTATAGGCCCGGTTGCAAGTCAACCATTAACTCGCAACCAAGGGTGTCGGCGTTTGTCGTGATCCCCAGTTGCTTGTCAATCATCAACTCGCAACTTAGGGTGTGCATGTTTTTCGTGGTCCCCGGTTGTCAATGTGTGTTTGTCGAGGGTCCTTAGTTGCATGTCGACCATCGACTCACAACTAGGGGGTGTGTTTGTTTGTCGACGGCCCCGCGGTTGCAAGCCGACCATCGACTCGCAACTAAGGGTGTTTGTGTTTGTCGATGGTCCCTAGTTGCATGTCAACCATCGACTTGCAACTAGGGGAGTGTATGTTTGTCGAGGGTCCTAGTCGCATGTTGACCATCGACTCGCAACTAGGGGAGGGTGTGTGTCTTTGCCGGAGCCCCCAGTTTACAAGTCAACCATCGACTGGCAACTAGGGGGGTTGTGTGTGTTTGTCGATGGCGTCAAGTTGCATGCCGACCATCGATTCGCAACTAAGAGTGCTTGTGTTTGTCAAGGGTCCCCATTTGCATGTTAACCGCCGACTCGCAACTAGGGTGTGTGTGTGTTTGTCGAGGGTCCCCAGTTGCAATCCGACTATCACAACTAGGGGGGTGCGTGTATTTGTCGAGGGTCCCCAGTTGCATGTCAACCGTCGACTCGCAACTAGGGACGTGTATGTGTTTGTCGAGGGTCCCAAGTTGCAAGCTGACCATCGACTCACAACTAGGGGGATGTGTTTGTCGATGGCGCCCAGTTGCAAGCCGACCATCGACTCGCAACTAGGGGGTGTTTGTGTTTGTCGAGGGTCCCCAGTTGCATGTCAACCATTGAATCGCAACTAGGGTGTGTGTGTTTGTCGAGGGTCCCTAGTTGCATGTCAACCATTGACTCGCAACTAGGGATTGTGTGTGTTTGTCAAGAGTCCCCAATTGCAAGCCCAACATCGACTTGCAACTAGGAGTGTGTGTGTTTGTCGAGAGTCTCCAATTGCAAGCTGAGCATCGACTTGCAACTAGGAGTGTGTGTGTTTGTTGAGAGTCATGTTTTTACTGACGATATTATGTCATTTGTTTATTCCATGCTGTGAAATGTAATTGGGTTGCACAAACACTAGACTGGTTGCTCTGTTAGTCTAGAACCAAGGAAAACATATGTACGATTTTTTTTCATTGCTTTTTAGGCAGGATTAGGTTGTCGAAGTGAAAATGAATGAATTTTTTGTGCATTCGAACACTGAATTATACATGTTTTCCTTCTCTTTTTCCGCAACAGCTCTCCCTGGAAAATCTAAGAATACTTTTGACTGTTATATATAGGCCATGTATTTGTCAAAAATATAGAAACATAAATTTCAGTATATAGTACTTCATGTAAATTGGGTAGGATATGTAAGTTTTGTAAAGTTTTTTGGGACCCTTTTTGAATACTTAATCTTACATTTTTTGAATCCAGCACCTACTCTCATAGACTGTACTGTATTGTATGTAAAGAAGTCTATGCTTTTTTTTTGCCTTAAAAGACGATTTCAGAGTTCACATATAAAATGATCTTTTAGTTCTGGACATAATTTTCATAGAGAGAATACTTGTTTGTTTCCTTACAGGGTTTGTAAGTCTATACAGATCATGTATCAATTTTACATAAGCCCATAATTCCCACTCAGCGTTTTTGTTTTTGTTTTAGTAGCCTTCTCTTTTAGTCCCACTTAGCGTTTTTGTTTTTGTCCACTAGCCTATTTTTAGGCCCGTCAGAAATAACCTGTTTACTAGGCTTGTCTTTTTAAAAAAAACTTGTTCAGTACTCATAGCAGGCCAAGTAAAGACAGGGGGTGTGGCAGTAGGCGCGTGAGTTGTGTCACATCTAGATGAGTCTTAGACACACCCTTATTTTTAACCCTAAAAAACTTTTTTTATTTTTTATTTACCCCTTAAATAAAACATTGTTTTTATTTTTTATTGAGACTCTCCCAGTTCAATAATTGAGCGTTGAGATTGTGTCAGCATCTCTGGGCCGAAGAGGGTGCCTCCGAATGTCGAGGAGGCGAACAGAAAGGCCGAGACACAGAGTGCAAAGAAAACAAAAAAGAAACAGATTCTAGCCCATTTCAAGCTTGCCACTACTCAAAAAAATCTCTTTTTATAGGCTGAAATAACAAATCCTTGTGCAAGCAATATCCGTGAGTGAGTGAAATGTAGTCATACCATTACCTGACTGTTGTTGCTAAATTATACCATTCCCCAAAGAAAACCGTTCCATGCTCAGTCATTTCAAGTTTATTAGGTTAAACAAGATATACTCCTATTTCTTTTGAAAGCAGGTTCAACAAGTTGCAGCTCTGAAGCCAGGCCACAGCAATAGTCTGAAAGCACTGGCCGACGGAGCTAACAAGCAACAGAGTCAAAGGCCAACCACCAGTAGTACGCTACGATGGAAACGATGCTCCTCGCCGACGGAGCAGGGCGCCAGATATTCAGGATCACGCCCAAGACATGGGGTCATAAATACTACTCCCTCTGCTCCTAAATATAATTCTTTTTAGAAATTTCACCATGAACTACATACGGAGCAAAATAAGTAAATCTACACTCTAGAATATATCTATATACATCTGTATGTAGTTTGTAGTGAAATCTCTAAAAAGACCGATACTCCCTCCATTCCAAAATAGATGACTCAAACTTTATACTAATTTTAGTATAAAGTTAGTACAAAGTTGAGTTATCTATTTTAGAACAGAAGGTGTATTTAGGAACGGAGGGAGTAGTAGATGGCGTGCCATTGTCCATTGCGGTCCCAACTCATCCACAACGACTGTGGCGATTCCACATCCATAACATTTTCCACAGAGGATTAGAGATGATGATCTAATATACTACTACCACTATTTTGCTTCATGGTTCCAGACGAACAATCTCTTCAGAGCTCTGATGAACAGACAATTAGACGAAAGGATCATGGAGATTAAACAGGGGATGAAGAATCAGGAGAAGGGAAACGGGCACTAAATTAGCTGCTTGCTGAGCATTGCCTAGTTAGAAGAACCGCCATTGCTACCTAGGTGCGGCTTCTCTGCCTCGAGCAGAAGTCAAAAAATAAATCCATCCTGCTTCTGCCTCTACTCCGAATCGCTCTCCATGCACAGCGCCTTCAGTCCCCTCGCCCTCTGCTGATTGAATTTGCGAGATATCAGTAACACATGGATAAACGTAGATTGAACTAACAGCTCCACTGTATGCTACTTGCAACCATAGGGAAATGAATCAAAGATTTGGGGTACCTTTTTGGAGCTCTTCTTCTCTCGAACTTCATACCTCTCATGCGAGAGATCTGACAGCCAAGCTCCTGGGCACACCGTCTATGGCCATACACAACAACGACCAACAAAACATTAGGGTTAAGAATGAGCATGAACATGTCTTTGACAGAAAAGAACTTGACAGTTTAGTTTCTGAGATGAAAAAGAACATTACAAGCAAGCATTTCTGCGTCAGCTTGGGCCTCTTCTTCGGCCTCTGTGGGAGCTTGCAGCCCTTCATTGCCAAGAAGTCCTCCTCTTTCTCCTTGTTCGACAATGAGATGAAGAACCTCGGCAGAGCAGCGGTGCCCTTCTCTTCCACCCCGCCGCTGAAATCAAACCCATTCCCCTCAAAGGGAAATGGGGAACCCCTGGTGGAGTAGTACCGGTCCTTCTCTGGTGAGAGGGATATGGACTGCCTGGCCTCACTCGCCTGTGCCTCGGATTTTCTGCTAGCAAGCAAATACCAGGGTCAGACATTTCTTGACATTTTGCACGGCAAGGGTCAAAGGGAAAGGGGTCTACGGATGCAATACTGAAATTACCTCCGGTGAAGAGTGCTCGGGCGGCGTGGTGAACGAAACTGTGCGACATTGCCTCCCAGAAGGGGCCGATTCACCCGGGGTATGGTGCGCCTGAGCGCATCCGACCGGGCCGGCGACGGCGAGCCGTCCTCCCGGGACTTGACGCAGCGAAGCCGCTTCCGGCTGCCCCATTGCAGGAACAGGTTTGGCTCGCCGGAGGGCTTTGACTCCTTGACCTCCTGGTCCATCTATATCCTGAAAAACGGCGAAGCCGTCAGCATGTAAATAAACCCTAATAAACTGCAGATCGGGATGAACTTTGCCAAACAGAGTTAGCAGCAGAGGAGACAGGCAAGCTGTAGATCCAACGACTTCGGATAAACCGCTAAATCTTCCGTTGCAAAGTAGCAAGTGCTTCAAGGATTGTTGGGCATATCCATCAGATCCAGCCCAACAGATGCATCAGATCGGACATGGCCTCGTGAAGAACAGAGAAGGGGCTCAGGGAAGGCAGAGAGGGAGAGGGGAAAGAGGTGGGCTTCTGGCGGTTCACCTTCTCGCTGCCTGCTGGAGACCGCGGTGGAGCACAGGAGCCGGGCTCCTGGCGGCTTCGGTAGCAGAGGGTTGATGAAGTTCGGCGGGGAGGCGGCGTGCAGGTTGGAGCTCCTGGCGGCGGTTGCGGTAGCAGATAAGGTTTCCGGCGGCGAGGACGAGGAGGAAGTTCCCGACGCAGGCGGCGAGGAGGCTGGCGCGGGAGATGGGGCGGCGCGGCGCTGGACGACGGACGGCGTGGTGGCGCTCGACGGTGTACGGCAGGCGGACGCAGGAAGTGGCGCGGCAGATCTCGACGGTCGATGAGGCGCGACGGCGAGAAGGGGCGTCGGCGGAGGTGAGGAGGGGCTCGGCGGAGGGCGGAGCGGCGGCAAGAATGGAGGCGGGCGGTGGCGGCGGAGGCGAGAGAGGTTGGGCGCTGGGATGGATTTTTTGGGGAGAGGCGGCTGGGAAGTTGGGGGGAGAATGGGAACGGGGGGAGGCGCTGCGCTGCGGAGCGCGGGGTAGCTGGGCGGGGTGGGAAACCCCAAAGATATCATCCACTCCTACTACTGCTGCCACGACTTTTGGTGGGTTGCAGAAGTTGCGAGGTTTTTCAAACAAAAATCATAAGGTTTGCAAGGGTTTTAAATTTTGTCATCAAATTTATTCACAACATGACAAAATAAACAGTGTGCTGAATTGAGCAATTTTTTAAAATATAATATTATCAACCTGACTAGTTTTTCATTGCATGTCCGCCTCCTTGTGCGTCAGACGCGTGTCCCTATGGGTTCACCTCGTTCTTCACGTCCACACCCGCGCCTCCCATTTCCAATCCCTTATGCCGCACACACTCACTTCTCCCTTGAAGATCAGCACCCTTCACCATCCATAGTCGTGTAGGCTCCCAGCGGTGGTGTTGTCCCTCTTGCCTCCTTGCGCATGAAGCTCTATGTGCGCACAGTCGCGTCTCTCAGTCTAGGCCTGAGTAGCGCTAGCGCTTCAACGGTTGCCATTCAAAGCTGCTAGCGAGCCACCGCGGCCGCGCGGAGCTCCCGCTGGTGAGCTACTTCGGACAGCCGCTACTGCATGTGAGTCACCGCGACACGCGCCAGTGCTGCAAGGCACATTGCTGGGTTGCATGGCGACTCGCACGCCCACGAGTCGGAGTTGTTTTTGCAATAAGGGCCATATTGCAATGAGGGTTCTCAACATGGGTCTTGCTGCAATGACAACGGGCACGCCCGCGAGCCGAAGATGCTTTGCAACAAAAGTCCTGGTGCAATGAAGGTGTGTGGGTCTTGTTGCAATACCAACGGACACGACCGATAACCGAGGGTGATTTTCACAAGAAGAGTCATGTTGCAACGAAGGTTTGCAGCATAGATCATGTTGCAATGAGGTAAGCATAGAAGAGGAACAATCGGACCGTGAGCATCATACTATCGGATGGCTCGCTAGCCGGTTGATCCTTGACAAATATCATCCAGATGACGCATATCACGTCCTGTTTTTCTAGTACTTTTAGCAAAGGAAGCACAAATTCCTAAAAAAATCAGTTGGGACAAATATCATACAATCGGTACTAATGTAAACAAATCAATGGAACACAAAGAAAGAACAAAAAACCAATAAAAACTGAAAAGAAACGAGAAAACCGGTGAAAACAAAGAAAAAAGAAACACCGTGGAACACTAGAGAAAAACTAGTTCAAAAAAATCAAGAAACCAAGTAAGAAACTAAAAGCGAAAGTTTAATGAAGAAAAAAGAAAAGTCAAAGAAAAACTAAAAAGAAACTTAATATAGAATAAAAAACAAAGAAAACAAAAAAGAAAAAACGAAACAAGCAATGATAAGAAACAAAACAAACCAGAACACACGTTATACTGGGCCGGCCCAGTCGCACGACGCTGTGGAAAGCTTTAGGTGAGGGGAGCTATCATCTCACTTATAGTGAGATATAGCACTTGCGCCGACCTAGAGAAGACGGAAGGAAGCCTCACTGAAGGCGAGAGCGACTTGACCAGGCGTGCGGAGGCCACAACGTCGGATTTTTTTCACCACATTTTTTTTGCTTTCTTTTTTGCTTTCTAATTTTTCTACCAAATATTCTAAATAAATATATTACAAAAAAATTACATTAAAAATTGAAAACAAATTTTGACCAAGCATTTAAAAAATATTAAACTTGTATAGATAAATTGTTTCTCATGTATACGAAAAACCTATACAAAAAATATACAATATCCGTGAAAAAAGTTGATAATTTATTTAAAAAATGTTAATCAAGCATTTCATACAAATGTTAGAAAATTATTTGAAAATGTTAATTAATAATTTGAAAATGATATTTATATAAAACATGTTGGCCATGTATTAAAAAATGTAGATTAAAAACTGTTAACAAAGCATTTAAGAAATACTAAATGTGTATATAAAAATGTTGATCATGTATTAAAAAATGTTGATATTGTGCTTGCAAGATGTTTAAGGTGTATTATATATATACCAAAAATTTACAATGTGCATGGGAAAATTTGACATAAAAATAAGTTTTCAAAAAATGTTAATCATATATTTACAAAATGTTAAGCTTCTATATAAAATATATTTCTGATGTATAGGTTAAATGCTGACTGGAAAAGTAAGACGTGTTGAAAAAAAAAGAAACCAGTGAAAATCGACAAAAAAACTAAAGAAAACGAAGAAAACCAATGAAAAAACAAAGGTAACAAACATAAAAGAATGAAAAACGATGAAAACTAAGAAAACAGAATAAAGAGAGAAAATAAAAAAAAACCCAATGAAAAACGGAAAGAAACAAATAAAACTGAAGAAAAGAAATGAAAACCGATGAAATCCAAGAAAGTAACGAAGAAAACAAATGAAAAAGCAAAGAATAAAATAAAACAGTACATAAAACAAAGAAAACAAATAGAAAACTAAACAAACCAGAGAAAGCGGAGAAGAAACAAAAAAACCGAGAAAAATGATTTAAAGCAGCGCGTGTCAGGGCATGTATAATGGTTGATAAGATAGTTTTATTTTAAATTTTACATGTAATTTATAGATGACAAAAAAACATGTCTACAATGGGTCATCTCTTAGCCTTATCTTTAATAACCGTGTATTTCTAAAAATGTAGTGAGACATATTGTGTTAAGAGATTATCTCTTATCTTCTCTTAAATAAAAGAAGACAAGTCTTTTCTTATGATTTCTCTCTCCTCCATTTTATCATTTATCCTACATGATATTGCTAAGATATAACCATTATGCATGCCCTCAGAGAGCAAAGAAAACAAAGCAAACGGGCCAGCTCAGTTCTCTGCGAGATGAAGATTTTCTTCAGCGGAGAAGCTATGATCTCGCTATAAGCTAGACATAGCTCTCGTGCAAAATAGGAGCCCATGTGAGCGACATATAGCTCCAGCGGGAGATATTGTCATATCCCATTTATGTGTTTGTATCTTTTTTTGTTTCCTTTTTTTCTTTTAATTTAATTTTTATAGTGAATTTTTTTATTATTATATATTTTTATTTTGGTCATTTTCATTCATTTATCTATTTCATTTCTCTTTTCCATTTTATATTCTTTTTCCATTTTATTTTTATTTTTTACTTTCTTCTCTTTGTTTCAATTTGTTTTGGCAAAATAAATTGTTTTATTAAAATTGAATTCACATGAATTCTAATATGCATGAACATTATTTTTTAAATCTATGATCCTTTTGTAAAGTACATGAATATTTCTTTCAGCTATATTCACATATATTAATTTCAGATGAACATTTTCTTTTCTGCATACACACATTTATATTTAGGTACATGGTCATAATATCATGTTGGAATGTACACATTTTATATTATCAAATTTATATTTCAAAGTTTTTATTATACATAAATGTATGTTAAGGGACGACCCGTATCAACATGCCTTAGGCGAGCCGGCCCCCTATCGCACATTAAGAGAGGTAGAGCTCCCGATGGATGTAGCTCCTAAGACATGTCTAGGAAGCATTGTCGACTTCCCTTCATCTTGGCTGATGGCAACCATAGCGGGAGATATTTTAAATTGTAGTAGTAGTAGCAGCAGCAACACACACAATAATAATAGTATATTAAAGAGATAAAAGTAGGGTTATCATCCATAGTTTCTGGTAGCCACAAACTTCGTGCATATTGCACGGGGGAGGGGGGGTAGTAGTCATTCTTATTTTTAATTAGCCGTCGTAATTAGTTAATCATGCATACCGCGGATGAAACCAAGAAAACACATAAACATATAGCAATAATGTATCGATCATAGTTAAAAAATGCATTTATCATGTTGTATGTTATTTTTTTTGTTTGTTGAAAAGACTCCATTTGATACAAAGTACGGAGCATGCATGTAGCACAATCGTTGAACTGATAAAAGAGCAATGCTAACTACTCAAGGACAAACCACTTCTAGATCTACCACACACTCTACCTTATATTTCACCTAAGTTAGATATTTTCACACTAGCAACACTTACATGCTATTTTTTTAGACATGTTTTATACCACCCTATGGAAAGATAGCATGTGTTATGTTAGATAGCTAAATATCAAAATCCTCTTTTTTTAAATGTACCACTGAACCTAAAAACTATCGACATTAGTACTATTGTGCGCAGGAAGAACATAGTGTCCGTAGGCACACTGAGAATTTCTAAGAATAATAGCATATAGATACATTGTATGTGACATAGAGCCAGAATGATTTCAAAACTCAAGATAAAAGAAAATGCCATCTTGTCAACTGACCTACTATTAAGAAGTTAGCTGAGCTCACTTGATTAGGGGAGTGGATGTAAAATTCAACCAACTAGGTTCAAGTCTTCACGAACGTGAGTTTGAGTTCCTATTATTAAGAAAAAAATATTGTAGGGGTCTTCCTTACTGCCTTCCTTCAAAAATAATCTTACCAATTGTGTGCTTACCAAAAGACGTGAAGGTATGGCCATTATGGATATGAGAATAGTGACTTAGAGTTTAGTATGCAGGTGGTCAAGGAAATTAGAAAGTACACATGGAATACCAAACAAACTATAGCTGCTACAAACGTAATAGTGTAGCTGTGGCTAGTTTATTTTGTCAATTTTTTACTTTTGCTTTTACTTGTTGTACAGAACCATGCTCTGGTTTCTTTGATGGAAATTGTCAAGAGGCTCGCTGTTTCAATTTCTTTAATGGTTGATGAGATACCCAATGTTTTTAAAAAACGTGTCACCATAATAGTTAGAGAAGTGATATCAAAGGTGTATTTTTATGGATTCTCTTGATGCGCCACAAGCTTAAACGAAGTGAACGCACTGGTAGAAAAAGGGTCTGTTGTCCCGGTTTGTAAGGGCCTTTAGTCCCGGTTCCTGAACCGGGATTAAAGGGTCGGTACTAATGCCCTGACCCTTTAGTCCCGGTTCAAACCAGAACCGGGACTAAAGGCCCTCCACGTGGCCGGTCCACCTTTAGTCCCGGTTGGTAACACCAACCGGTACTAAAGGAAATTTTCTGATTTTTTTTGAATTTTTTTTGAATTTTTTTTTGAATTTTTTTATTTTCAAATTTCTGAATTATTTTAACCTCTAATATCTAATCACCCCTCATCATTCCAAATCATCTAACTTTTCGGACAGTCACCCATCCTCCCACTCCCCTAGCCTGAGCACGCTTAACTTCCAGGTTCTATTCTCCCTCGTTTCCAAGTCTGCACTCGTTGTTTTCCTGACAATAGTAAGATGTCAATCCTATTAACCCTCAGGAGTTTAGCTTGAGCATGAAGTCACACATTTCACTGTTTGAGTTTGAAACTATTGTTCTAAAAAACAATAATTTTTTAGTAACACTAATATTTCTTGAATAAGTAGTTTGACCATTGTTTGACCACAGTTTGACCAGATTTGACCAAAATTCAAAAAAACTGAAATAATTATTTAATAACACTAATATTCTTGAATAATTATTTAGTAACACTAATACTTCTTGAATAAGTAGTTTGACCATATTTTGACCAGATTTAATGAAAATTTAAAAAAACTGAAATTTGAGCATAACTTTTTTTCCTTTTGGAATTTGAGGATTCTACAAATTTGCGAACAGGCGGTAGGCGGTCTCCATCGGATGTAACTTTTCGAGTAGATGATTTTTCATATAAAAAACTTTTTAATCCGAGTTCGTATGCAAAAGTTATGCCCATTTTACAAATTCCAGAGAGATTTTGTAAATAAAGTCGAAATTCATATTTGTAAATTTTCCCAACAACTAGACCACATATCACATGGAAAACTTATTTTATTTTATTTTTTTGACATTTTCATCATTTTCTTTTGTTTTTTCTAAAACTGAAAAGGCGGTCCATGGGGGGGAGAGTTTGAAAATGGGACCTTTAGTACCGGTTCGTGCCATGAACCGGTACTAATGCCTCAAAGCCCATTAGTCCCGGTTGGTGGCACCAACCGGTACTAAAGGTCTACCTTTAGTACCGGTTGGTGCCACCAACCGGTACTAAAGGTCTACCTTTAGTACCGGTTGGTGCCACCAACCGGGACTAATGGGCATCGCACGCTTTAGTCCCGGTTCGTGGCACGAACCGGGACTAAAGGGCCCAGGTGAACCGGGACTAATGCCTTAGCTGCATGAACCGGGATAAATGCACCCATTGGTCCCGGTTCTGGACTGAACCGGGACTAATGGGCTTACCCGGCCTGGACCAAAGCCCCCTTTTCTACTAGTGACGTTCCGGGGATCGACAGACGATGAACCATGGCGAGTGATCCTAATACCATTTGAAAGGATCGATATGGTTGACTAGAGGGGGTGGGGTGAATAGGCAACTACCAATTTTTGAATTTTCTTTACCAAATTAAAATTTGCATCAAAGTAGGTTGTCTAGATGTGCAACTAGGTGAGCAACCTATATGATGCAATAACAACAAGCATACAAGCAAGCAAGAGAAGTAACACTAAAGAGCTTGCACAAGTAAAGGTAAGAGATAACCAAGAGTGGATCCGGTGAAGACGAGGATGTGTTACCGAAGTTCCTTCCTTTTGAGGGGAAGTACGTCTCCGTTAGAGCGGTGTGGAGGCACAATGCTCCCTAAGAAGCCACTAGGGCCACCGTATTCTCCTCACGCCCTCACATAATGTGAGATGACGTGATTCCACTATTGGTGCCCTTGAAGGAGGCTCCCAACAAAACCACGAAGCTTCACCACAATGGACTATGGCTCTGTGGTGACCTCAACCGTCTAGGGTGCTCAAACACCCAAGAGTAACAAGATCCGCTAGGGATGAGTGGGGGAATCGAAAATCCCTTTGTGGAAGTGTAGATCGGGGCCTTCTCAACCACTCCCGAGCAAATCAACAAGTTTGATTGGCTAGAGAGATAGATCGGGCGAAAATGGAGCTTGGAGCATTTAATGGAGCTTGAGCATTAATGGAGCTTGAGGGGGAAGAGGTGGGTCAAAGGAGAAGAAGGGGACCCTCTTTTATAGTGGGGGCAACAATCCAACTGTTGCCCCACCAACCAGCCCCGCACAGGGCGGTAGTACCGCTAACGGGGGCGGTACTACCGATGAGCCAGCGGTACTGCCGCGCAGAGAAGAGCAGCAGGGATCTGAACCCAGCGCGGTACTACCGCGGTGGTAAGGGCGGTACTACCGCTCCGAAACGGTACTACCGTCCCTACAACCGCAACTAGTGCCGCAAAACCCGACATGAGAAAAAGAGCCCTCGAGTCGAGGCGGTAGGAGCCAGACAACCCAGCGGTAGTACAGCTGCGGGGTCACAGGCGGTACTACCGCTGCGGAGCGGTGCTGCCGCTTGTGACCCTTCGGCGGTACTACCGCTGGTAGTGCGGTACTACCGCTGGGACACAGAAAAGATAGAAGATCTCTCCATTGAGGCTGAGGATGAGGTGGTGGTGCTAGGCAGGCCAGCGGTAGTACTGTTGTGGAGTCACGGGCAGTACTACCGTTGCGGAGCGGTACTGCGGCTTGTGACTCCTCAACGGTACTACCGCTGGGTTGCGCGGTACTACCGCTGAAAAGAGAAGAGATCTCTCCAATGAGGTGGAAGAGCTCGGAGGGTGAGAAGCTGACGTGTACATGTTGATTCCACCCATGCAATACCCCAGCAGACCCCCTCTTGATAGTACGGTGCCCTCTACGCAACTAGTCCACCAAAAGAGAAATGAAGAGCTACACCGTCTTGAACGACACTCCGAAGGGAAGAAAACGTCTCGTGCCAAGGATGAATCTGTGAACTACTCAAAGCACATGATTAGTCCGCAAACATGTTGTCATCAATCACCAAAACTACCTCGATAGAGATATGCCTCAACAATCTCCCCCTTTTTGGTGGATTGATGACAACTAGGGATTTGCACAAAGAAAAGATATAACAGTAGGAAAACTAAGAACTACAAAATCTAGATGGGCTCCCCCTGAATGTGTGCACCTAGTAAGAGGAGCAAAAGGAAAGCAAGACACACACATCCGGATCAACACTCCCCCTATATTTTATAGTCCAACAATTCTAAGCACAAGATATATGAGAGAAGAGTATAAAACAGGACAAGCATGCAACTCATAATATACTACAGTACTGAATATACATAAGTAATAAGGTAGCGATAGGGAGCATATGTCTCACACCATATGTCTAGAACTTAGGTCTCATAGGCACCAAACAAAACCAACCAAAGACACCGAGAGAACACACAAGAAAACACAAGATGACACACTCAAAGCACGGCAACAACACAAATCCCTACACTCTCTCCCCTTTGGCAGCAAGACACCAAAAAGGGTAAAGAGTGACGCTACGACTCCAGATGATGGCAAGCTGAGGATCTCGAACATCACATCTCAGCGTGATCGTCTGCATCTTCGTCGTGGGTTGAAAACTGCTCGGTGTCGGAGTCGGTCCAAGGGCAATGTTGATGAATCCATTCCTCCTCTTCAGTGATCTGACCCTCAGAACCACTGGCAACTGTCGCTCCCATCTGACGCATGAGCTCCTTGTGGCGCACCCTGGCATGCTTCTCCGCCACATGAGTCATGTACTGACCATGAGACTCCATGCAGAAAAGCTTCTTCATCTTGCGTTTAAGCTTCTGCGCCCACGAAGGTTCTGCACTAGAGGGCCCAAAGTCCTCCTCGTGATCATCAGTGGCAGCCCCACCCTCGGTCTCCATGGCAGCAACAACAGCAGTAGACGGACCCCCGGTTTGAGGCGCTAGGGTGACCCAATTGTCCTTCTTCCTCAGACGCTTGATCTCATGGGAAACCAAGTCTCCAGTTTCCAGCAACACTCTGGGATAGATCTGTGCCCAGGCCCTCTCAATGAGCCTCATGATGAATGGACCATATATCGGGCACTTGCGCTCAGACACGGCAGAGAGAAGTCCAGACCACATGACATGAGAAATATCCAGGCTCTCTCCAGTGTTTGCTTCCTTCTCATGCTGACAGAACAAAAGCATGTCCATGATATAAGAGTGGACCATATCCAGATTCCCGATGCGAGGAAAGAGAGTCTCACGGAAGATACGATGAAGAATGTCCAAATACGGAGACAGCTCATAGGTTTTCTTCTTAGTCACTAGGTGAACTTTCACAGTGCAGTAGGGCCAAAGGTCTTGCTTGTGAGTGGACGTAGCATTGCGGTGAGGGTGGGAACCGACTGAAGTCTCAAGACCAATATCCTCCACATCAAGTAACTCCATGAAGGCCTTCCACTTGACGGAAAGCAACTTGCCATTGGTCATCCAAGTCAGAGTCCCGTCGGCATCCGTTCCAAGATGAACGGTAGCAAAGAATTGAGCCACCAAATCTGCATCGAAATCCTTGTTGGACTGCATGATCCTGAGAATGTTTAGCTGAGTGCACATCTGAAGGGCTTCGCCAAAGTACTCAGGGTCCTTCTCCATAACATCAGTGTTAATGGAGCGAACATCAACAAAGAGATTCTTCTTGGCCTTGATCACATCAAAATAGATGGCAAACTGAAATCGGTTCCAGAACGGGCGGTTAACCAAAGTGGGTTCTTGGTCCACCTCATAGGGATTGCGGCGACGCCTTTCCCAAAACTCCTTGGCAGTCATCTCAGTCACAGTCTTCCCTTTTGGCTTGGTGGCGGATCTCTTCGACTGCTGAGAAGGTGGAGGAACACTTGCGGATGCACCTGCTGGTGATGGTTGGGTGCTAGAGGAACCACCGACTGGCTCAGAGGTGCGGTAGCGTTTTGATGTTGCACGCCCGGGGTTGATACGGCGAGCTTGATGCTCAGGATGTTCATCACCTGGAACCAAACACAAGAACACGCAAAACAACTAGAAAGAACGAGCATAAGCCAACAAACACAACAAAAAGGGATCAAGGTAAGGCAGGAATATGATGGAATTTGGCAAGCAGCGGTAGTACCGTGACATGCCCGCGGTAGTACAGCCCAAGCAGTAGTACCGCTCCAAAGAGAGCGGTAGTACCGCTCGAGGTCAAGTGGTAGTACCGCTCCAACGAGAGCGGTAGTACTGCTCGAGGCGGAGAAACAGTGGTTTCCTACTACATGAGGCGGAGAAACAACAGTTTCCTACTACCGTGGTCAGATCCAGCACTACCGGCCTGCCAAATTCAAAAATATTCCTACCAAACTCTAATCTAGATAGTCTAGTTTCCTTCTTCAACCTACTCAAGCCTAGATTTAGCCAAAAATCTAGAGATGCAACCACCATTGCCCCTAAGAAACAAGATCTGAAAACGAGACAAAAGGAGAGAAGGAACGGGGGCAATACCGGCATCCATGGCAAGAGAACGAGGTGGGGATCGACTCCACCGAAGGAAATGGAGAGGGACGCCCCGGAGACGGAGATCCGCTAGAGCCCTCCCACGACGAGTTGAGGCTGGAGAGAGGAAGAGGAAAGAGGGGGCGAAGCGAATGGGTATGGGGGAGAAGAAACCTTCCCCTGCCCCGATATAACCCCCTGGTCCCGTCCCTCAGTGGTAGTACCGCGCTGGGGGGCGGTAGTACCGCGCACCACCAGCGGTAGTACCACCCAGTACGCCACGACAACCAAACAACATGGCTTAGCTCGAAGGAAAAACAAAACGGCAAGAAAAGAGAGCACACCAGCAAACAACCAAGACACACCTCTTCAAGAGAGGGCGGTGGCCGAGGCCACCTATGTTTGAGTCAAGAGGTATGGCGCCGCAAAGATTTTAACCTTGGGCCCATGACCAAAACTCGTCTTTGAAACACAAGTACCATCAACAATGGCTAAAGTGAAAGACTTGATCAATTTATGCATAATGGGGTGAGGGAGAGTTCATTGAGAGAACAACACTCCCCCTATGTCCATGCCTACACCTAAACTAGACAACAAATTGAGTGTGGTGGGGTGTGCAAGGGTTCAAGCCACATTGCTCGAATGAATGATATTTAGCTCATGCCTTAACTCGCGAAATCTTGCTTCATCCAAGGGCTTCGTGAAAATATCTGCAAGGTTGTCATGAGTGTTGACATAGTTGAGCTCGTTCTCTCCTCGCCTAATGTGATCCCGGATGAAGTGATACCGAATCTCAATATGCTTCGTCTTGAAGTATTGCACCGGGTTGAGAGAGATCTTCTTGATGGCACTTTCATTGTCACACCAAAGAGGCACTTTGTCACAAGTGACACCGTAATCCTTTAAAGTTTGCCTCATCCATAGGAGTTGTGCACAACAACTACCGGCTGCTACATACTCCGCCTCGGTGGACGAGAGAGACACACAACTTTGCTTTTTGGAAGACCAACTTACCAAAGAGCAACCAAGGAATTGGCACCCTCCGGAAGTGGACTTCCTATCCACTTTGTCTCCCGCCCAATCGGAATCCGAGTACCCTACAAGCTTGAAGTTTGATCCTCTTGGGTACCATAAGCCAAAGTTTGGGGTATGAGCCAAGTATCAAAAGATTCATTTGACCACCACATAGTGACTTTCCTTAGGTGCGGCTTGAAACCGTGCACAAATTCCCACACTCAACATGATATCCGGTCTAGATGCACAAAGGTAAAGCAAGGATCCAATCATGGAGCGATATACCTTTTGATCCACCACTTTACCATTGGGATCTATGTCAAGTTGGCACTTGGTGGGCATTTGAGTGGAAGTCGGCTTGACGTCATTTAGCTTGAATCTCTTGAGCATGTCTTGAGTGTATTTGGCTTGATTGATGAAGGCTCCTTCTCTTCTTTGCTTCACTTCGAACCCTAGAAAGAACTTCAACTCTCCCATGGAAGACATCTCGAACTTTGAGGTCATGAGAGCGGCAAATTCCTCATTGAAAGCTTTGTTAGGGGAACCAAAGATGATATCATCAACATATAATTGGCACACAAACAACTCCCCTTTGACCTTCTTAGTAAAAAGAGTGGGATCGATTAGCCCAACTTCAAAACCACGGTCTTGTAACAACTCGGTAAGGTGGTCATATCACGCACGTGGGGCTTGTTTAAGGCCATAGAGTGCCTTATCGAGTTAATACACATGATCGGGAAAGTAGGGATCCTCGAACCCGGGGGGTTGCTTGACATAAACCAATTCATTAATGGGACCATTAAGAAAATCACTCTTCACATCCATTTGTTGTAACTTAAAGTTATGATGAGAAGCATAAGCAATCAACATGCGAATAGATTCAAGACGAGCAATGGGAGAAAAGGTTTCACCGTAGTTGATACCCTCGACTTGGGAGTAGCCTTGTGCTACCAAACGAGCCTTGTTGCGAATGATAATCCCATGGGCATCTTGCTTGTTCTTAAATATCCACTTGGTTCCAATGACATTGTGATTCCCCGCCGGTCTTGGCACCAATCTCCACACTTTGTTGCGCTCGAAGTTGTTGAGTTCTTCATGCATGGCATTGAGCCAGTCCGGATCTTCTAGCGCCTCATAGACTTTGTGGGGTTCCGCACAAGAGACAAACACGTGATGCTCACAGTAATTTGCTAATTGTCTACGAGTGCTTACCCCTTTCTTAAGCTTCCAAGCACATTCGTCATGAGATGATCCTTGGTGGAGAGCTTGGAAGCAACCTTGGCGGCACGACGCTCTAATTCCTCCTCGGGGGTGAGACGAGGAGTGGTCACTTGATCATCTTGAGCGTCGTCTTGGGCTTGTTCTTGTTCTTGAACTTGCTTGGAGGAGAGAACTTGACCTTGGGCATCACTTGATGTGTCAACACCGTCTTGAGCGTGATCTTGCCCTTGGTCATGTTCTTGAGGATGAGGGCCTTCATGTTGTTCTTCGGAAGCGTGTGGGCCTTGGGTTAGTGATGGCTCCACTTGAGTGGAGCTTTGTCCTTCTCCTTCGGCCACAAGGGGTTCCTCAATGGGCAGGATAAAGCCAACACCCATTCTTCTTATGGCTTGGGGAGGAATTTCATCACATACATCACAAGTGCCACTTTGCTCCACTTGGGAGCCGTTATTTTCATCAAACTCCATGTTACATGTCTCCTCAATAAGTCCCGTGGATTTATTGAGGACACGGTAAGCATGAGAGTTTGTAGCATAACCAACAAATATGCCCTCATAAGCTCTAGCCTCAAATTTAGACATCCGAACACCTTTCTTGAGAATGAAACACTTACACCCGAATACCCGGAAGTACTTGAGGTTGGGCTTGTTACCGGTGAGTATCTCATATGGAGTCTTGTTCAAGCCCTTGCGGAGGTAGAGCCCATTGGATGCATGACACGCGGTGTTGATGGCTTCAGCCCAAAAGTTGTACGGAGACTTGAACTCCGCCATCATGGTCCTTACCGCATCCATCAACGTCCGGTTCTTCCTCTCCGCAACACCGTTTTGTTGAGGGGTGTAAGGTGCGGAATATTGATGCTTGATCCCCTCATCACTAAGAAACTCATCCAAGGTGTAGTTCTTGAACTCGGTGCCGTTGTCACTTCTTATTGTCAAGATCTTTGCATTGTGTTGACGTTGTGCTTCATTTGCAAAGTCAATGACGGTTTGTTGGGTCTCGCTCTTCCTCTTGAAGAAATACACCCACGTGTATCTTGAGAAGTCATCCACAATCACCAAGCAATACTTCCTACCTCCAAGACTATCGAAGGATGGAGGCCCAAAGAGATCCATGTGAAGGAGCTCCAAAGGCCTCTTTAAGTAAATGATAGTCGTGGGAGGGTGAGCCTTCTCATGTAGCTTTCCGTCGATACAAGCACTGCAAGCACGATCTTTAGCAAAACTAACATTCGTTAGTCCACGGACATGGTCCCCCTTGAGGAGACTTTGCAAAGATCTCATATTGACATGGGCTAAACGGCGATGCCAAAGCCATCCCACATCAACTTTAGCCATTAGGCATGTCGCGGTCTTAGTGGGTCGCTCCGAAAAGTTAATCACATATAGACCGTTCTCGACATGCCCAACAAAGGCTACTTTAAGAGTCTTGCTCCACAAGAGGGCCACGGTATCGATATCAAAGAAAGTGGCAAAGCCCATGATTGCAAGTTGACGAACAGAAAGTAAATTGTATGCAAGGGACTCAACAAGCATGACCTTCTCGATCGTGAGATCATGAGAGATGACCACCTTGCCAAGTCCCAATACCTTGGAGGATGAGGCGTCACCCCACTCGACATTGGTGGGCATAGATGGAATCTTGTGCACGTCCACCACCAAGTCCTTGCTTCCGGTCGTATGATTTGTAGCTCCGCTATCGAGCAACCATGATCCCCCACCGGAAGCAAACACCTACAAGATATTAATGCTTGGTTTTAGGTACCCATTTTGTAATGGGTCCTTCGATGTTAGTAATAAGGGTCTTTGGAACCCCAATAGACCATTCAATGTATTCATGAAGAGAACCAATGAATTTGGCATAGACATGCCCATCACTAGCATGACATAACACATAAGAAGGATTACAGTCGTCGGCTTTGATGCGAGGAGTGACATTGCCCCTTTTGACAACGCCACCCTTCGCATTGTTCTTCTTCTTCTCCTCGGAGGCACTTTCTCCCTCCTTCATAAAGGTTTGCATGAGAGGAGTGTTGGGTTTCATAGTAATTTCAAAAACTTTCCTACGCACACGCAAGATCATGTGATGCATAGTAACGAGAGGGGAGAGTGTTGTCTACGTACCCAACGCAGACCGACTGCGGAAGCGATGACACAACGTAGAGGAAGTAGTCGTACGTCTTCACGATCCAACCGATGAAGCACCGAAACTACGGCACCTCCGAGTTCGAGCACACGTTCAGCTCGATGACGATCCCCGGACTCCGATCCAGCAAAGCGTTGGGGAAGAGTTCCGTCAGCACGACGGCGTGGTGACGATCTTGATGCACTATAGCAGCAGGGCTTCGCCTAAACTCTGCTACAGTATTATCAAGGACTATGGTGGCAGGGGGCACCGCACACGGCTAAGGAATAGATCACGTGGATCAACTTGTGTGTTTCTGGGGTGCCTCTGCCTCAGTATATAAAGGACTAGGGGGGAGGCTGGCCGGCCATAGGAGGCACGCCAGGAGTCCTACTCCCTCTGGGAGTAGGATTCCCCCCCCCCCAATCCTAGTTGGAATAGGACTCCTTGAGGGGGAAAGAGAGAGAGGGGGGCCGGCCACCTCTCCTAGTCCTAATAGGACTAGGGGAAGGGGGGAGGCGTGCGGCCACCTTGGGCTGCCCCTTTCTCCTTTCCACTAAGGCCCATCAAGGCCCATATGGCTCCCGGGGGGTTCCGGTAACCTCCCGGTACTCCGGTAAAATCCCGATTTCACCCGGAACACTTCTGATGTCCAAATATAGGCTTCCAATATATCAATCTTTATGTCTCGACCATTTCGAGACTCCTCGTCATGTCCGTGATCACATCCGGCACTCCGAACAACCTTCGGTACATCAAAATGCATAAACTCATAATATAACTGTCATCGTAACCTTAAGCGTGCGGACCCTACGGGTTCGAGAACAATGTAGACATGACCGAGACACGTCTCCGGTCAATAACCAATAGCGGGACCTGGATGCCCATATTGGCTCCTACATATTCTACGAAGATCTTTATCGGTCAGACCGCATAACAACATACGTTGTTCCCTTTGTCATCGGTATGTTACTTGCCCGAGATTCGATCATCGGTATCCAATACTTAGTTCAGTCTCGTTACCAGCAAGTCTCTTTACTCGTTCCGTAATACATCATCTCGCAACTAACTCATTAGTTGCAATGCTTGCAAGGCTTATGTGATGTGCATTACCGAGAGGGCCCAGAGATACCTCTCCGACAATCGGAGTGACAAATCCTAATCTCGAAATACGCCAACCCAACATCTACCTTTGGAGACACCTGTAATGCTCCTTTATAATCACCCAGTTACGTTGTGACGTTTGGTAGCACCCAAATGTTCCTCCGGCAAATGGGAGTTGCATAATCTCATAGTCATAGGAACATGTATAAGTCATGAAGGAAGCAATAGCAACATACTAAACGATCGGGTGCTAAGCTAATGGAATGGGTCATGTCAATCAGATCATTCAACTAATGATGTGATCTCGTTAATCAAATAACAACTCTTTGTCCATGGTTAGGAAACATAACCATCTTTGATTAACGAGCTAGTCAAGTAGAGGCATACTAGTGACACTCTGTTTGTCTATGTATTCACACATGTATTATGTTTCCGGTTAATACAATTCTAGCATGAATAATAAACATTTATCATGATATAAGGAAATAAATAATAACTTTATTATTGCCTCTAGGGCATATTTCCTTCAGTCTCCCACTTGCACTAGAGTCAATAATCTAGATCACATCATCATGTGATTAACATCGATAGTTCACATCATCATGTGATTAACACCCATAGTTCACATCGCCATGTGACCAACACCCAAAGGGTTTACTAGATTCGGTAATCTAGTTCACATCGCTATGTGATTAACACCCAAAGAGTACTAAGGTGTGATCATGTTTTGCTTGTGAGAGAATCTTAGTCAACGGTCTTTCACATTCAGATCCGTTATGTATTTTGCAATTTTCTATGTCTACAATGCTCTGCACGGAGCTACTTTAGCTAATTGCTCCCACTTTCAATATGTATCTAGATCGAGACTTAGAGTCATCCAGATCCGTGTCAAAACTTGCATCGACGTAACTTTTTACGACGAACCTTTTTGTCACGTCCATAATCGAGAAACATATCCTTATTTCACTAAGGATAATTCTGACTGCTGTCCAGTGATCTACTCCTAGATCATTATTGTACTCCCTTGCTCAACACAGTGTAGGGTATACAATAGATCTGGCACACATCATGGCATACTTTACAGAACCTATGGCTGAGGCATAGGGAATGACTTTCATTCTCTTTCTATCTTCTGCCGTGGTCGGGCTTTGAGTCTTTACTCAATTTCATACCTTGTAACACAGCCAAGAACTCTTTCTTTGACTGTTCCATTTTGAACTACTTCAAAATATTGTCAAGGTATGTACTCATTGAAAAAACTTATCAATCGTCTTGATCTATCTCTATAGATTTTGATGCTTAATACGTAAGCAGCTTCACCGAGGTCTTTCTTTGAAAAAACTCCTTTCAAACACTCCTTTATGCTTTGCAGAATAATTCTATATTATTTTCGATCAACGATATGTCATACACATATACTTATCAGAAATGATGTAGTGCTCCCACTCACTTTCTTGTAAATACAGGCTTCACCGCAAGTCTGTATAAAACTATATGCTTTGATCAACTTATCAAAGCGTATATTCCAACTCCGAGATTCTTGCACCAGTTCATAGATGGATCGCTGGAGCTTGTATATTTAGTTAACACTTTTAGGATCGACAAAACCTTCTAGTTGCATCGTATACAACTCTTCTTTAGTAATCCATTAAGGAATGCGGTTTTGTTTATCCATTTGCCAGATTTCATAAAATGCGACAATTGCTAACATGATTCGGACAGACTTAAGCATAGATACGAGTGAGAAAATCTCATCGTAGTCAATACCTTGAACTTGTCGAAAACCTTTTGCGACAATTCTAGCTTTGTAGATAGTAACACTACTATCAGCGTCCGTCTTCCTCTTGAAGATCCATTTATTTTCTATGGTTTGCCGATCATCGGGCAAATCCATCAAAGTCCATACTTTGTTCTCATACATGGATCATATCTCAGATTTTATGGTCTTAAACCATTTCGCGGAATCTGGGCTCATCATCGCTTCCTCATAGTTCGCAAGTTCGTCATGGTCTAGTAACATGACTTCCAGAACAGGATTACCGTATCACTCTGGTGCGGATCTTACTCTGGTTTACCTACGAGATTCAGTAGTAACTTGATCTGAAGTTACATGATCATCATCATTAGCTTCCTCACTAATTGGTGTAGTAGTCACAAGAACAGATTTTTGTGATGAATTACTTTCCAATAAGGAGAAGGTACAATTACCTTATCAAGTTTTCTACTTTCCTCCCACTCACTTCTTTTAAGAGAAACTCCTTCTCTGGAAAGGATCCATTCTCAGCAACGAATATTTTGCCTTCGGATCTGTGATAGAAGGTGTACCCAACATTTTCTTTAGGGTACCCTATGAAGACGCACTTTTCCGATTTGGGTTTGAGCTTATCAGGATGAAACTTTTCACATAAGCATCACAACCCCAAACTTTAAAAACGACAACTTTGGTTTCTTGCCAAACCACAGTTCATAAGCGTCGTCTCAACGGATTTTTTTATGGTGCCCTATTTAACGTGAATGCAGCTGTCTCTAATGCATAACCCCAAAACGATAGTGGTAGATCGGTAAGATACATCATAGATTGCACTATATCCAATAAAGTACAGTTATGACGTTCGGACACACCATTACATTGTGGTGTTCCAGGTGGCATGAGTAGTGAAACTATTTCACATTGTTTTTAACTGAAGGCCAAACTCGTAACTCAAATACTCTTCTCTATGATCAGATCGTAGAAACTTTATTTTCTTGTTACGATGATTTTTCACTTCACTCTGAAATTCTTTGAACTTTTCAAATGTTTCAGACTTATGTTTCATCAAGTAGATATACTCATATCTGCTCAAATCATCTGTGAAGATCAGAAAATAATGATACTTGTCGCGAGCCTCAATATTCATCGGACCACATACATCAGTATGTATGATTTCCAACAAATCCGTTGCTCGCTCCATTGTTCCGAAGAACAGAGTCTTAGTCATCTTGCCCATGAGGCATGGTTCGCAAGCATCAACTGATTCATAATCAAGTGATTCCAAAAAGCCCATCAGCATGGAGTTTCTTCATGCACTTTACACCAATATGACCTAAACGGCAATGCTACAAATAAGTTGCACTATCATTATTAACTTTGCATCTTTTGGTTTCAATATTATGATTATGTGTATCACTATGATCGAGATCCAACGAACTATTTTCATTGGGTGTGTAACCATATAAGGTTTTATTCATGTAAACAGAACAACAATTTATTCTCTTACTTAAATGAATAACCGTATTACAATAAACATGATCAAATCATATTCATGCTTAACGCAAACACCAAATAACACTTATTCAGGTTCAACACTAATCCCGAAAGTATAGGGAGTGTGCGATGATGATCATATCAATCTTGGAACCACTTCCAACACACATCGTCACTTCACCCTTAACTAGTCTCTGTTTATTCTGCAACTCCCGTTTCGAGTTACTAATCTTAGCAACTGAACTAGTATCAAATACTGAGGGGTTGCTATAAACACTAGTAAAGTACACATCAATAACATGTATATCAAATATACTTATGTTCACTTTGCCATCCTTCTTATCTGCCAATCACTTGGGGTAGTTCCGCTTCCAGTGACCAGTCCCTTTGCAGTAGAAACACTTAGTCTCAGGCTTAGGACCAGACTTGGGCTTCTTCACTTGAGCAGCAACTTGCTTGCTGTTCTTCTTGAAGTTCCCCTTCTTCCCTCTGCCCTTTTCTTGAAACTAGTGGTCTTGTCTACCATCAACACTTGATGTTTTTCTCGATTTCTACCTTCGTCAATTTCCGCATTACGAAGAGCTTGGGAATCGTTTCCGTTATCCCTTGCATATCATAGTTCATCACGAAGTTCTACTAACTTGGTGATGGTGACTAGAGAATTCTGTCAATCACTATCTTATCTGGAAGATTAACTCCCACTTGATTCAAGCGATTGTAGTACTCAGACAATCTGGGCACATGCTCACTAGTTGAGCGATTCTCCTCCATCTTTTAGCTATAGAACTTGTTGGAGACTTCATATCTCTCAACTCGGGTATTTGCTTGAAATATTAACTTCAACTCCTGGAACATCTCATATGCTCCATGACGTTCAAAACGTCTTTGAAGTCCCGATTCTAAGCCATTAAGCATGGTGCACTAAACTATCAAGTAGTCATCATATTGAGCTAGCCAAACGTTCATAACGTCTGCATCTGCTCCTGCAATAGGTCCGTCACCTAGCGGTGCATCAAGGACATAATTCTTCTGTGCAGCAATGAGGATAAACCTCGGATCACGGATCCAATCCGCATCATTGCTACTAACATCTTTCAACACAATTTTCTCTAGGAACATATCAAAATAAACACAGGGAAGCAACAACGCGAGCTATTGATCTACAACATAATTTGCAAAATACTACCAGGACTAAGTTCATGATAAATTTAAGTTCAATTTAATCATATTACTTAAGAACTCCCACTTAGATAGACATCCCTCTAATCCTCTAAGTGATCACGTGATCCAAATCAACTAAACCATGTCCGATCATCACGTGAGATGGAGTAGTTTCATTGGTGAACATCACTATGTTGATCATATCTACTATATGATTCACGCTCGACCTTTCGGTCTCCGTGTTCTGAGGCCATATCTGTATATGCTTGGCTCGTCAAGTATAACCTGAGTATTCCGCGTGTGCAACTGTTTTGCACCCATTGTATTTGAACGTAGAACCTATCACAGCCGATCATCACGTGGTGTCTCAGCACGAAGAACTTTCACAACGGTGCATACTCAGGGAGAACACTTCTTGATAATTTAGTGAGTGATCATCTTATAATGCTACCGTCAATCAAAGCAAGATAAGATGCATAAAAGATAAACATCACATGCAATCAATATAAGTGATATGATATGGCCATCATCATCTTGTGCTTGTGATCTCCATCTCCGAAGCACCGTCGTGATCACCATCGTCACCGGCGTGACACCTTGATCTCCATCGTAGCATCGCTGTCGTCTTGCCAAGCTTGTGTTCTATGACTATCGCTACTGTTTAGTGATAAAGTAAAGCATTACATCGCGATTGCATTGCATACAATAAAGCGACAACCATATGGCTCCTGCCAGTTGCCGATAACTCGGTTACAAAACATGATCATCTCATACAATTAAATTCAGCATCATGTCTTGACCATATCACATCACAACATGCCCTGCAAAAACAAGTTAGACGTCCTCTACTTTGTTGTTGCAAGTTTTACGTGGCTGCTACGGGCTTAAGCAAGAACCAATCTCACCTACGCATCAAAACCACAACGATAGTTTGTCAAATAGACTCCATTTTAACCTTCGCAAGGACCGGGCGTAGCCATACTCGGTTCAACTAAAGTTGGAGAGACAGTCACCCGCAAGCCACCTATGTGCAAAGCACGTCGGGGGAACCGGTCTCGCGTAAGCGTACGCGTAAGGTTGGTCCGGGTCGTCTCGTCCAACAATGCTGCCGAACCAAAGTATGACATGCTGGTGGGCAGTATGACTTATATCGCCCACAACTCACTTGTGTTCTACTCGTGCATATAACATCAACATAAATAACCTAGGCTCTGATACCACTGTTGGGTTTCGTAGTAATTTTAAAAATTTTCCTACGCACACGCAAGATCATGTGATGCATAGCAACGAGAGGGGAGAGTGTTGTCTACGTACCCAACGCAGACCGACTGCGGAAGCGATGACACAACGTAGAGGAAGTAGTCGTACGTCTTCACGATCCAACCGACCAAGCACCGAAACTACGGCACCTCCGAGTTCGAGCACACGTTCAGCTCGATGACGATCCCCGGACTCCGATCCAGCAAAGCGTCGGGGAAGAGTTCCGTCAGCACGACGGCGTGGTGATGATCTTGATGCACTACAGCAGCAGGGCTTCGCCTAAACTCTGCTACAGTATTATCGAGGACTATGGTGGCAGGGGGCACCGCACACGGCTAAGGAATAGATCACGTGGATCAACTTGTGTGTTTCTGGGGTGCCTCTGCCTCAGTATATAAAGGACTAGGGGGGGGAGGCTGGCCGGCCATAGGAGGCGCGCCAGGAGTCCTACTCCCTCTGGGAGTAGGATTCCCCCCCCCCCATCCTAGTTGGAATAGGACTCCTTGAGGGGGAAAGAGAGAGAGGGGGGCCGACCACCTCTCCTAGTCCTAATAGGACTAGGGGAAGGGGGGAGGCACGTGGCCACCTTGGGCTGCCCCTTTCTCCTTTCCACTAAGGCCCATCAAGGCCCATATGGCTCCCGGGGGGTTCCGGTAACCTCCTGGTACTCCGGTAAAATCCCGATTTCACTCGGAACACTTCCGATGTCCAAATATAGGCTTCCAATATATCAATCTTTATGTCTCGACCATTTTGAGACTCCTCGTCATGTCCATGATCACATCCGGGACTCCGAACAACCTTCGGTACATCAAAATGCATAAACTCATAATATAACTGTCATCGTAACCTTAAGCGTGCGGACCCTACGGGTTCGAGAACAATGTAGACATGACCGAGACACGTCTCCGGTCAATAACCAATAGCGGGACCTGGATGCCCATATTGGCTCCTACATATTCTACGAAGATCTTTATCGGTCAGACCGCATAAAAACATACGTTGTTCCCTTTGTCATCGGTATGTTACCTGCCCGAGATTCGATCGTCGGTATCCAATACCTAGTTCAGTCTCGTTACCGGCAAGTCTCTTTACTCGTTCCGTAATACATCATCTCGCAACTAACTCATTAGTTGCAATGCTTGCAAGGCTTATGTGATGTGCATTACCGAGAGGGCCCAGAGATACCTCTCCGACAATCGGAGTGACAAATCCTAATCTCGAAATACGCCAACCCAACATCTACCTTTGGAGACACCTGTAATGCTCCTTTATAATCACCCATTTACGTTGTGACGTTTGGTAGCACCCAAAGTGTTCCTCCGGCAAACGGGAGTTGCATAATCTCATAGTCATAGGAACATGTATAAGTCATGAAGGAAGCAATAGCAACATACTAAACGATCGGGTGCTAAGCTAATGGAATGGGTCATGTCAATCAGATCATTCAACTAATGATGTGATCTCGTTAATAAAATAACAACTCTTTTGTCCATGGTTAGGAAACATAACCATCTTTGATTAACGAGCTAGTCAAGTAGAGGCATACTAGTGACACTCTGTTTGTCTATGTATTCACACATGTATTATGTTTCCGGTTAATACAATTCTAGCATGAATAATAAACATTTATCATGATATAAGGAAATAAATAATAACTTTATTATTGCCTCTAGGGCATATTTCCTTCAAGGAGGAGGTCATTTGGTCTTGTCATTCTTCTTCTTGTCCTTGGAGTCGGGCACGTACCCAACCCCTTACTTGGCTACAACTCCCTTTTGGTTGATCAAGAGATCGTTGAGGTTTTTCTTGCCTTGTATGCAAGTCGCAAGACCTCTCTCAAGTTGACCCTTTAGCTTAGCATTCTCCTCAACGAGATGCACATGTTCACAACACGGGTTAGTAGCATTTGCATTATCAATTAACATCATACGAGGGAAAGTGGCTTTTTCCTTGGTTAGCTTTACTTGAAGTTGATCATGAGACTCTTTGAGGCTAGCATGAGCACCCTTCAAGACCTTGTGAGCCTTGTCAAGTAGATCAAACTCCTCTTTGAGTCTAGCAAGATCAACCTCAAGTTCGGCCTTCTCGGAGTTTAGCACATGAGAAACAATGAGGACATGATCATAATCTTTCTTTAACTTAGCATGATCAATGTTGTGTGACTCCTCAAGAGCCAAACGAAGACCACGCTCTTCCTCAAGAGCATTGGAAAGATCTGAAATCTCATCGGCATAGTCACGACTATGCCCTTCCATCTTAGTGATGGTGTCTTCGTGAGCCTCGATCATGTCATTGGCTTCACCAAGTTGTTCCAAGAGAGAACCAAAGTGCTTCTTGGATTTTCCCTTGAGTTTGCCCATAAAGGCCTCAAACTCATTAGCCTCCACATTAGCTCCCTCAAGTTCATTAATGCTATCCGTCAGAGAAGGATGATTAATGATGGTAGTTTTGATGTTGGGGGTTACCTTGTTGGTGGCTTTAGCCATGAGGCACTTGGCGGTGATGCTCTCATTGGGTGAGTCGAAAAGAGACACCCGTGGAGTCGTCGCAATGGCAACGGAGGCCACGGCAACCGACTCATCACCTTCCTCATCGTCATCATCCTCATTGTACTCTTCTTGTACCACCAATGCCTTGGGAGGAGTCTTCTTGGTGAAGTTGCTCTTGTTGGGGAACGACTTGGCCTTGTACTTTTGGATGAGCTTGCCACCATTGTCTTCCCTCTTCTCATACGGGCACTCCGCAACAAAATGACTCACGTTGCCACAATTGTAGCAAGTCCTTACACGTTGCTTGCTCTTCGTGCCACTTGAGTTGTTTTTGCTAAAGTTTGGCCTCGAGTTTTTCTTGTTCCAAAATTGCCTTGAAGCAAGTGCCATGTCTTCATGATACGCATACTTCGTATCTTCGGGGTTGTTCTCCTCTTCTTCCTCTTCTTCTTCTTCAACGGTGAGCTTGGCCTTCAATGCAAGGTTAGGCTTCTTTGCCCTTTGAGAACGGAGCACCGCATTGTCGGTGGTCTTGTCCAAAATGTTCATGGCCACAAACTCATGCAACACTTCGCTTGAGGTCAAAGTGTGGAATTCCGGTCTTTGACGAATGACGGAGGACATGGCCTTGTGGTAGGGCATCATTGCCTTGAGGAATTTGCGCTTGATCCAATTGTCATCTGTGTCCTTGCTGTTGGGGAACGTAGTAATTTCAAAAAATTTCCAACGCACACGCAAGATCATGTGATGCATAGCAACGAGAGGGGAGAGTATGATCTACATACCTAGTAGATCGACAACAGAAGCGTTTGGTTGATGTAGTCGTACGTCTTCACGGCCCGACCGATCAAGCACCGAAACTACGGCACCTCCGAGTTTTAGCACACGTTCAGCTCGATGACGATCCCCGGACTCCGATCCAGCAAAGTGTCGGGGAAGAGTTCTGTCAGCACGACGGCGTGGTGACGATCTTGATGTACTACTGCAGCAGGGCTTCGCCTAAACTCCGCTACAATATTATCGAGGACTATGGTGGCTGGGGCGCCGCACACGGCTAAGGAAAAGATCACGTGGATCAACTTGTGTGTCTCTGGGGTGCCCCTGCCTCCGTATATAAAGGACTAAAGGGGGGAGGCTGGCCGGCCAAGGAGGGCGCGCCAGGAGAGTCCTACTCCCTCTAGGAGTAGGATTCCCCCCCCCCCCCCAAATCCTAGTTGGAATAGGATTCGCGGAGGGGGGAAAAGAGAGAGAGGGGCCGGCCCCTCTCCTTGTCCTATTCGGACCAAGGGAGGGGAGGGCGCGCGGCCCATGAGGGGCTGCCTCTTCTCTTTTCCACTAAGGCCCATAATGGCCCATATAGCTCCCGGGGGTTCCGGTAACCTCCCGGTACTCCGGTAAAATCCCGATTTCACCCGGAACACTTCCGATATCCATACATAGGCTTCCAATATATCAATCTTTATGTCTCGACCATTTCGAGACTCCTCGTCATGTCCGTGATCACATCCGGGACTCCGAACAACCTTCGGTACATCAAAATGCATAAACTCATAATATAACTGTCATCGTAACCTTAAGCGTGCGGACCCTACGGGTTCGAGAACAATGTAGACATGACCGAGACACGTCTCCGGTCAATAACCAATAGCGGGACCTGGATGCCCATATTGGCTCCTACATATTCTACGAAGATCTTTATCGGTCAGACCGCATAACAACATACGTCGTTCCCTTTGTCATCGGTATGTTACTTGCCCGAGATTCGATCGTCGGTATTCCAATACCTAGTTCAATCTCGTTGCCGGCAAGTCTCTTTACTCGTTCTGTAATACATCATCCCGCAACTAACTCATTAGTTGCAATGCTTGCAAGGCTTAAGTGATGTGCATTACCGAGAGGGCCCAGAGATACCTCTCCGACAATCGGAGTGACAAAACCTAATCTCGAAATACGCCAACCCAACATGTACCTTTGGAGACACCTGTAGTACTCCTTTATAATCACCCAGTTACGTTGTGACGTTTGGTAGCACCCAAAGTGTTCCTCCGGTAAACGGGAGTTGCATAATCTCATAGTTATAGGAACATGTATAAGTCATGAAGAAAGCAATAGCAACATACTAAACGATCGGGTGCTAAGCTAATGGAATGGGTCATGTCAATCACATCATTCTCCTAATGATGTGATCCCGTTAATCAAATAACAACTCTTTGTTTATGGTTAGGAAACATAACCATCTTCGATTAACGAGCTAGTCAAGTAGAGGCATACTAGTGACACTTTGTTTGTCTATGTATTCACACAAGTATTATGTTTCCGGTTAATACAATTCTAGCATGAATAATAAACATTTATCATGATATAAGGAAATAAATAATAACTTTATTATTGCCTCTAGGGCATATTTCCTTCAGTCTCCCACTTGCACTAGAGTCAATAATCTAGTTCACATCGCCATGTGATTTAACAGCAATAGTTCACATCACCATGTGATTAACACCCATAGTTCACATCGATATGTGATCAACACCCAAAGGGTTTACTAGAGTCAGTAATCTAGTTCACATCGCTATGTGATTAACACCCAAAGAGTACTAAGGTGTGATCATGTTTTGCTTGTGAGATAATTTTAGTCAACGGGTCTGTCACATTCAGATCCGTAAGTATTTTGCGAATTTCTATGTCAACAATGCTCTGCATGGAGCTACTCTAGCTTATTGCTCCCACTTTCAATATGTATCTAGATCGAGACTTAGAGTCATCCAGATCTTTGTCAAAACTTGCATCGACGTAACGTTTTACGATGAACCTTTTTGTCACCTCCATAATTGAGAAATATTTCCTAATTCCACTAAGGATAATTTTGACCGCTGTCCAGTGATCTACTCTTAGATCACTATTGTACTCCCTTGCTTAACACAGTGTAGGGTATACAATAGATCTGGTACACAGCATGTCATACTTTATAGAACCTATGGCTGAGGCATAGGGAATGACTTTCATTCTATTTCTATCTTCTGCCGTGGTCGGGCTTTGAGTCTTACTCAATTTCACACCTTGCAACACAGGCAAGAACTCTTTCTTTGACTGTTCCATTTTGAACTACTTCAAAATCTTGTCAAGGTATGTACTCATTGAAAAACTTATCAAGCGTCTTGATCTATCTCTATAGATCTTGATGCTCAATATGTAAGCAGCTTTACCGAGGTCTTTCTTTGAAAAACTCCTTTCAAATATTCCTTTATGCTTCCTAGAAAATTATACATTATTTTCGATCAACAATATGTTGTTCACATATACTTATCAGAAATGTTGTAGTGCTCCCACTCACTTTCTTGTAAATACAGGCTTCATCGTAAGTCTGTATAAAACTATATGCTTTGATCAATTTATCAAAGCGTATATTCCAACTCTGAGATGCTTGCACCAGTCCATAGATGGATCGTTGGAGCTTGCATATTTTGTTAACACCTTTAGGATTGACAAAACCTTCTGGTTGCATCATATACAACTCTTCTTTAAGAAATCCATCAAGGAATGCAGTTTTGTTTATCCATTTGCCAGATTTCATAAAATGTGGCAATTGCTAACATGATTCGGACAGACTTAAACATATATACGAGTGAGAAAATCTCATTGTAGTCAACACCTTGAACTTGTCGAAAACCTTTTGCGACAATTCTAGCTTTGTAGATAGTAACACTACTATTAGCGTCCGTCTTCCTCTTGAAGATCCATTTATTTTCTATGGCTTGCCGATCATCGGGCAAATCCATCAAAGTCCATACTTTGTTCTCATACATGGATCATATCTCAGATTTTATGGCCTCAAACCATTTCGCGGAATCTGGGCTCATCATCGCTTCCTCATAGTTCGCAAGTTCGTCATGGTCTAGTAACATGACTTCCAGAACAGGATTACTGTACCACTCTGGTGCGGATCTCACTCTGGTTTACCTACAAGATTCGGTAGTAACTTGATCTGAAGTTACATGATCATCATCATTAGCTTCCTCACTAATTGGTGTAGTAGTCACAGGAACAGATTTCTGTGATGAACTACTTTCCAATAAGGGAGCAGGTACAGTTACCTTATCAAGTTCTACTTTCCTCCCACTCACTTCTTTCGAGAGAAACTCCTTCTCTAGAAAAACTCCGAATTTAGCAACAAAAGTCTTGCCTTCGGATTTGTGATAGAAGGTGTACCCAACCGTCTCCTTTGGGTATCCTATGAAGACATATTTCTCCGATTTGGGTTTGAGCTTATCAGGATGAAACTTTTCCATATAAGCATCACAATCCCAAACTTTAAGAAACGACAACTTTGGTTTCTTGCCAAACCACAGTTCAGATTGTGTCGTCTTAACGGACTTAGATGGTGCCCTTTTAAACGTGAATGAAGTTGTCTTTAATGCATAACCCCAAAACGATAGTGTTAGATCAAAAAGAGACATCATAGATCGCACCATATCTAATAAAGTACGGTTATAATGTTCAGACACACCATTATGCTGTGGTGTTCCAGGTGGCGTGAGTAGTAAAACTATTTCACATTGTTTTTACTGAAGACCAAACTCATAACTCAAATATTTTACCTCTGCGATCATATCGTAGAAACTTTTATTTTCTTGTTACGATCATTCTCCACTTCACTCTGAAATTCTTTGAACTTTTCAAATATTTCAGACTTGTGTTTCATTGAGTAGATATACCCATATCTGCTCAAATCATCTGTGAAGTTCAGAAAATAACGATACTTGCCGTGAGCCTTAACACTCATCGGACCGCGTACATCAGTATGTATTATTTCCAATAAGTCAGTTGCTCGCTCCGGAGAACGAAGTCTTAGTCATCTTGCCCATGAGGCATGGTTCGCAATCATCAAGTGATTCATAATCAAGTGATTCCAAAATCCCGTCAGCATGGAGTTTCTTCATGCGCTTTACACCAATATGACCTAAACGGCAGTGCCACAAATAAGTTGCACTATCATTATTAACTTTGCATCTTTTGGTTTCAATATTATGATTATGTGTATCACTACGATCGAGATCCAACGAACTATTTTCATTGGGTATGTAACCATATAAGGTTTTATTCATGTAAACAGAACAACAATTTATTCTCTTACTTAAATGAATAACCGTATTACAATAAACATGATCAAATCATATTCATGCTCAACGCAAACACCAAATAACACTTATTCAGGTTCAACACTAATCCCGAAAGTATAGGGAGTGTGCGATGATGATCATATCAATCTTGGAACCACTTCCAACACACATCGTCACTTCACCCTTAACTAGTCTCTGTTATTCTGCAACTCCCATTTCGAGTTACTAATCTTAGCAACTGAACTAGTATCAAATACTGAGGGGTTGCTATAAACACTAGTAAAGTACACATCAATAACATGTATATCAAATATACTTATGTTCACTTTGCCATCCTTCTTATCTGCCAATCACTTGGGGTAGTTCCGCTTCCAGTGACCAGTCCCTTTGCAGTAGAAGCACTTAGTCTCAGGCTTAGGATCAGACTTGGGCTTCTTCACTTGAGCAGCAACTTGCTTGCTGTTCTTTTTGAAGTTCCCCTTCTTCCCTCTGCCCTTTTCTTGAAACTAGTGGTCTTGTCTACCATCAATACTTGATGTTTTTCTCGATTTCTACCTTCATCAATTTCCGCATTACGAAGAGCTTGGGAATTGTTTCCGTTATCCCTTGCATATCATAGTTCATCATGAAGTTCTACTAACTTGGTGATGGTGACTAGAGAATTCTGTCAATCACTATCTTATCTGGAAGATTAACTCCCACTTGATTCAAGCGATTGTAGTACTCAGACAATCTGGGCACATGCTCACTAGTTGAGTGATTCTCCTCCATCTTTTAGCTATAGAACTTGTTGGAGACTTCATATCTCTCAACTTGGGTATTTGCTTGAAATATTAACTTCAACTCCTGGAACATCTCATATGTTCCATGACGTTCAAAACGTCTTTGAAGTCCCGATTCTAAGCCATTAAGCATGGTGCACTAAACTATCAAGTAGTCATCATATTGAGCTAGCCAAACGTTCATAACGTCTGCATCTGCTCCTGCAATAGGTCTGTCACCTAGTGGTGCATCAAGGACATAATTCTTCTGTGCAGCAATGAGGATAAACCTCATATCACGGATCTAATCCGCATCATTGCTACTAACATCTTTCAACACAATTTTCTCTAGGAACATATCAAAATAAACACAGGGAAGCAAAAACGTGAGCTATTGATCTACATAATTTGCAAAATACTACCAGGACTAAGTTCATGATAAATTTAAGTTCAATTAATCATATTACTTAAGAACTCCCACTTAGATAGACATCCCTCTAATCCTATAAGTGATTACGTGATCCAAATCAAATAAACCATGTCCGATCATCACGTGAGATGGAGTAGTTTCATTGGTGAACATCACTATGTTGATCATATCTACTATATGATTCACGCTCGACCTTTCGGTCTCCGTGTTCCGAGGCCATATCTGTATATGCTTGGCTCGTCAAGTATAACCTGAGTATTCCGCATGTGCAACTGTTTTGCACCCGTTGTATTTGAACGTAGAGCCTATCACACCCGATCATCACGTGGTGTCTCAGCACGAAGAACTTTCGCAACGGTGCATACTCAGGGAGAACACTTCTTGATAATTTAGTGAGAGATCATCTTATAATGCTACCGTCAATCAAAGCAAGATAAGATGCATAAAAGATAAACATCACATGCAATCAATATAAGTGATATGATATGGCCATCATCATCTTGTGCTTGTGATCTCCATCTCCGAAGCACCGTCATGATCACCATCGTCACAGGCGTGACACCTTGATCTCCATCGTAGAATCGTTGTCGTCTCGCCAATCTTATGCTTCCACGACTATCACTACCGCTTAGTGATAAAGTAAAGCATTACATCGCGATTGCATTGCATACAATAAAGCGACAACCATATGGCTCCTGCCAGTTGCCGATAACTCGGTTACAAAACATGATCATCTCATACAATAAAATTCAGCATCATGTCTTGACCATATCACATCACAACATGCCCTGCAAAAACAAGTTAGACGTCCTCTACTTTGTTGTTGCAAGTTTTACGTGGCTGCTACGGGCTTAAGCAAGAACCAATCTTACCTACGCATCAAAACCACAACGATAGTTTGTCAAGTTGGTGCTGTTTTAACCTTCGCAAGGATCGAGCGTAGCCACACTCAGTTCAACTAAAGTTGGAGAAACTGTCACCCACAAGCCACCTCTGTGCAAAGCACGTCGGGAGAACCGGTCTCGCGTAAGCGTACGCGTAATGTCGGTCTGGGCCACTTCATCCAACAATACCGCCGAACCAAAGTATGACATGCTGGTAAGCAGTATGACTTATATCGCCCACTACTCACTTGTGTTCTACTCGTGCATATAACATCAACATATAAAACCTAGGCTCGGATGCCACTGTTGGGGAACGTAGTAATTTCAAAAAATTTCCTACGCACACGCAAGATCATGTGATGCATAGCAACGAGAGGGGAGAGTATGATCTACATACCTAGTAGATCGACAACAGAAGCGTTTGGTTGATGTAGTCGTACATCTTCACGGCCCGACCGATCAAGCACCGAAACTACGGCACCTCCGAGTTTTAGCACACGTTCAGCTCGATGATGATCCCCGGACTCCGATCCAGCAAAGTGTCGGGGAAGAGTTCCGTCAGCACGACGGCGTGGTGACGATCTTGATGTACTACTGCAGCAGGGCTTCGCCTAAACTCCGCTACAATATTATCGAGGACTATGGTGGCTGGGGCGCCGCACACGGCTAAGGAAAAGATCACGTGGATCAACTTGTGTGTCTCTGGGGTGCCCCTGCCTCCGTATATAAAGGACTAAAGGGGGGAGGCTGGCCGGCCAAGGAGGGCACGCCAGGAGAGTCCTACTCCCTCTGGGAGTAGGATCCCCCCCCCCCAATCCTAGTTGGAATAGGATTCGCGGAGGGGGGGAAAGAGAGAGAGGGGCCGGCCCCCTCTCCTTGTCCTATTCGGACCAAGGGAGGGGAGGGGCGCGCGGCCCATGAGGGGCTGCCTCTTCTCTTTTCCACTAAGGCCCATAATGGCCCATATAGCTCCCGGGGGTTCCGGTAACCTCCCGGTACTCCGGTAAAATCCCGATTTCACCCAGAACACTTCCGATATCCATACACAGGCTTCCAATATATCAATCTTTATGTCTCGACCATTTCGAGACTCCTCGTCATGTCCGTGATCACATCCGGGACTCCGAACAACCTTTGGTACATCAAAATGCATAAACTCATAATATAATTGTCATCGTAACCTTAAGCGTGCGAACCCTACGGGTTCGAGAACAATGTAGACATGACCGAGACACGTCTCCGGTCAATAACCAATAGCGGGACCTGGATGCCCATATTGGCTCCTACATATTCTACGAAGATCTTTATCGGTCAGACCGCATAACAACATACGTCGTTCCCTTTGTCATCGGTATGTTACTTGCCCGAGATTCGATCGTCGGTATTCCAATACCTAGTTCAATCTCGTTGCTGGCAAGTCTCTTTACTCGTTCTGTAATACATCATCCCGCAACTAACTCATTAGTTGCAATGCTTGCAAGGCTTAAGTGATGTGCATTACCGAGAGGGCCCAACCCAACATGTACCTTTGGAGACACCTGTAGTACTCCTTTATAATCACCCAGTTACATTGTGACGTTTGGTAGCACCCAAAGTGTTCCTCCGGTAAACGGGAGTTGCATAATCTCATAGTTATAGGAACATGTATAAGTCATGAAGAAAGCAATAGCAACATACTAAACGATCGGGTGCTAAGCTAATGGAATTGGTCATGTCAATCACATCATTCTCCTAATGATGTGATCCCGTTAATCAAATAACAACTCTTTTGTTTATGGTTAGGAAACATAACCATCTTCGATTAACGAGCTAGTCAAGTAGAGGCATACTAGTGACACTTTGTTTGTCTATGTATTCACACAAGTATTATGTTTCCGGTTAATACAATTCTAGCATGAATAATAAACATTTATCATGATATAAGGAAACAAATAATAACTTTATTATTGCCTCTAGGGCATATTTCCTTCACTTGCTCCCGTGATCTCGTAGTGAGACCGCGAGTTTGGTTACTCTCCGATAAAGCTCACGAGGTTCTTCATCTTCTTTCATTGCAAACTCATCGGCCTCATCTTGCACCACTTCATAGTTGGAGCGTTGAATGCTTGCGCTTCCTCGGTAGAGAGAGACAACACAATGTCATGCATCTTTGGCCAAGGCGAAGGGACGAAGATGAGGTAGGTCTTCGGGTGGAATTGCATCTTGAATAATGAAGAGAGCATTCTCATTGAATTGATTATCCACGGCTTCTCGAGGAGTGAAGTTGCTTGGATCATGCAGATAGAAACCTTCTTCAATGATTCTCCAAAGGTTAGTGTTCACATGATTTAAATGACGTTTAAAGTGGTAAACCCAAGAATCAAAGTCCTCATTTTTCACAATCTTAGGGGGAGGACCGGCATGATTCAAATGAGTAGAAGGAATCGGTCCACCATAAACAAGTGGTGGTTCCACATGAGCAAAGATGCCGGTGCCATTTTTACCACTAGAAGAAGGAGCCTTTTCACTACTAGCTTCCCCCTTGTCGGGGATAGCATCCGTCACCTTGTCGGTGGGGTCACCCACTTTCAACGGTGCGGTGGATAGTTTAAGCCCCTCAAGAAATTTAGTAAACATGCTTTCAACCTCGGTCATCATGGAGGTTTTAAATGTCTCCAAGGCCACATTGAACTCCTCACAAGAGACCGAGGTTCCCCCATCGCCCGTAGACGAGGTCAGATTCACACCGGAGTGTTCCTCCACACCGTCTACGGCATCAACCATACTCTTTGGACGGTAAAGTCCTTAATAAAGAGACGAGGCTCTGATACCAATTGAAAGGATCGATATGGTTGACTAGAGGGGGGTGAATAGGCAACTACCAATTTTTGACTTTTCTTTACCAAATTAAACTTTGCATCAAAGTAGGTTGTCTAGATGTGCAACTAGGTGAGCAACCTATATGATGCAATAACAACAAGCATACAAGCAAGCAAAAGAAGTAACACTAAAGAGCTTGCACAAGTAAAGGTAAGAAATAACCAAGAGTGGATCCGGTGAAGACGAGGATGTGTTACTGAAGTTCCTTCCTTTTGAGGGGAAGTACGTCTCCGTTAGAGCGGTGTGGAGGCACAATGCTCCCCAAGAAGCCACTAGGGCCACCGTATTCTCCTCACGCCCTCACACAATGCGAGATGCCATGATTCCACTATTGGTGCCATTGAAGGTGGCAACCGACCTTTACAAAGAAGGTTGGGGCAATCTCCACAACTTAATCGGAGGCTCCCAAAAAAACCACGAAGCTTCACCACAATGGACTATGGCTCCGTGGTGACCTCAACCGTCTAGGGTGCTCAAACACCCAAGAGTAACAAGATCCGCTAGGGATGAGTGAGGGAATCGAAAATCCCTTAGTGGAAGTGTAGATCGGGGCCTTCTCAACCACTCCCGAGCAAATCAACAAATTTGATTGGCTGGAGAGATAGATCAGGCGAAAATGGAGCTTGGAGCATTTAATGGAGCTTGAGCATTAATGGAGCTTGAGGGGGAAGAGGTGGGTCAAAGGAGAAGAAGGGGACCCCTTTTATAGTGGGGGCAACAATCCAACCGTTGCTCCACCAACCAGCCCCGCACAAGGCGGTAGTACCGCTAACGGGGGCGGTACTACCGCTGAGCCAGCGGTACTGCCACTCCAGCGAGCGGTACTGCCACGCAGAGAAGAGCAGCAGGGATCTGAACCCAGCGCGGTACTACCGCGGTGGTAAGGGCGGCACTACCTCTCCGGAACGGTACTACCGTCCCTACAACCGCAACTAGTGCCGCAAAACCCGACATGAGAAAAAGAGCCCTCGAGTCGAGGCGGTAGGAGCCAGACAGCCCAGCGGTAGTACAGCTGCGGGGTCACAGGCGGTACTACCGCTGCGGAGCGGTACTGCCGCTTGTGACCCTTCGACGGTACTACCGCTGGGACACAGAAGAGAGAGAAGATCTCTCCATCGAGGCTGAGGACGAGGCGGTGGTGCCAGGCAGGCCAGCGGTAGTACTGATGTGGAGTCACGGGCGGTACTACCGCTGCGGAGCGGTACTGCCGCTTGTGACTCCTCAACGATACTACCGCTGGGTTGCGCGGTACTACCGCTGGAATCCAGACAGGACAAAGAAAAGAGAAGAGATCTCTCCAATGAAGTGGAAGAGCTTGGAGGGTGAGAAACTGACGTGTACGTGTTGATTCCACCCATGCAATACCCCAGCGGACCCCCTCTTGATAGTACGGTGCCCTCTACGCAACTAGTCCACCAAAAGAGAAATGAAAGAGCTACACCGTCTTGAACGACACTTCGAAGGGAAGAAAACGTCTCGTGCCAAGGATGAATCTGTGAACTACTCAAAGCACATGATTAGTCCGCAAACATGTTGTCATCAATCACCAAAATTACCTCGAGAGAGATATGCCTTAACACCATTTGTGTGGTCGTTGCATGCCACTGTCAAGTTATCCGAGTAAAAACTATGTTTTTCCCTCTTTGATGATAAGAGGCTCATTGTTGAGAGCACGATTCGGAGCCCGGGATCATTTACACCCATTCATGAATAAATTCAAAGAAAATAGTAAAAATATCAAAAAAATCTGAATATTTTAAGCGTTCAATATGCTTGGGTGAGGTAGCTGAGTGCAAATTGTGTGGTCAAATAACATTCATGGAGGTCATGGCAAAAAAGATTGACCGCCAAAGAAACTTAAAGAAACACGGTGTATATTCGATTTTTTTTCCCATGAGCTCTTGAATGTCATTTGACAACGAAAATATGCACGCTGAACCTGGAATCATCTCTGGATTACCACTCATCGTTTCAGTTCCTTTATGCCTCCCTTGTTCATAGGATAGGAATATCTAGGAAGTGAGATAACATCTATCTCAATTCCTATAGGGAAAAAGATGTCGTTTGATGCATAGGATAGGAATTTTCCACTAAGCCTAATCTAATGTTTTTTCTTTTAAATGTGAAAGATTGGTTCCTCTCCTACATATGAATAAGGATCCATTCCTACAAACAAAAGGGCTCCAAATGATATTTTTTTTCCATACAAAATTCACATCCTTCACAATTCCTACGAAATTCCTATGAACCAAAGGAGGCTCCTTATTTGGTTCATAGGGTAGAAAAGTTATAGGAATAGGGAAATCAAGGAAATGAGATGACCTGTATCTCAAATCCTATGAATAGGAATGAAAAAAGATATGCCCATTTGGTTAACATCATTGGAATTTTCCCATTAAGGCTAGGCTAATATTTATTTTCCCATGGAATGTAGATGGTAGGTAGAATTCCTCCATGCAAATATGATTCTATCATATAAATCAAAAGACCCTAAAGGAATTTTTCCTATAGAATTCCTACATACCTCCAAACCAAAGGAGGGCCTTAATGTATATATATCAATGAGAGACCTATTGTTTCAAAAAAAAAACTTGTGACACCGTTATATTTAGAAATGTGACACTGTTATATTCAGAAACTTGCGAACCGGGCCTAGCTCAGATGGTTAGGTCCTTTGTGGTGGAACCAGCTCACCATGGTTCAAGTCCGAGACTTGACATTGGTGCTCACATTTTTTTGGATTTATTCCAGACTTTTCGGCGATACTCGTTCAATGAGAGGAGACATTTCCGTCGACTATGGAGGCGTCTATGGTGACTTCGTCAATCTCAAGATGATGTGCCTACTCACTACTCAGTCTATAGAAGGCGTTCATAGGGATAGGATGTGCATGTGTGCGTTCATATGGGTGAGTTTATATGCATATGTATGAACGTCTGCGTCTGTACTATGTTAAAAAAGGACCCCGATAACTCCTGTACGTTATTTTTTTGACCATGAAAAAATGAACATTTTTGTAGCAATTTTAATGATACGAGAATGCAAGTTTAGTTGGTAAGCATGGTAAATCCATGCTTAGTGTATTTTTTGCCTGAAAATTATCGTGCGTGTCAACTAAACTTGCCATCCTTGCATCACTAAAATTATCATAAAAAACGTTTGTTTTGCCATAGTCAAATACCGAATGTTTGGGATTTATCGTTTCCGTAAAACGAAAATGTGGCACCGCCGGTGCATTTTTCTTGCTTCGCCCGTCGCCCCATGAACGTAAACGGAACATACGACCCGTGGACTCGTGGAGAGTGATCCGAACATCGATCGTCGCGTGGCCGCTGCATGCCATGTCATTGGCATCCGGGACCCGGCCGTGCGTCTGCTTTGCATATGTGTGTGGCGGCGGTGCGGAGACCCCGGCCGTATCAAAATCGGCACTCCCCATTGGCCGGCCTCATATCGCCATATCACCTTATCCACTCCCCTCACCCTCTCCACCCCAAGCCCCCGTACCTCTTAGCTTAGCTCTCCTGCTCATCACCCACCAGACACCACTCCATCTCCCGCGCGCGCGTGTGGCCTCCGCTCCTCTCCCCATCTCCTCTCTCGCCAAGAACCACCGAGCTTGGAGCGCCACCGCCATGGCCATGGCCACGCAAGCCTCGGCGGCGACGCGCCACCTCATCACCGCGGCCTGGTCGCCCTCCGCCAAGCCCCGCCCCGCCACCCTCGCCATGCCATCCTCCGCCCGCGGCCCGGCCCCGCTCTGCGCCGCGGCCCCGGACACCCCCGCCCCCGCCGCGCCGCCGGCGGAGCCCGCGCCCGCGGGCTTCGTGCCGCCGCAGCTGGACCCGTCCACCCCGTCCCCGATCTTCGGCGGCAGCACGGGCGGCCTGCTCCGCAAGGCCCAGGTCGAGGAGTTCTACGTCATCACCTGGACCTCCCCCAAGGAGCAGGTGTTCGAGATGCCCACCGGCGGCGCCGCCATCATGCGCGAGGGCCCCAACCTCCTCAAGCTCGCCCGCAAGGAGCAGTGCCTCGCCCTCGGCAACCGCCTCCGCTCCAAGTACAAGATCGCCTACCAGTTCTACCGCGTCTTCCCCAACGGCGAGGTGCAGTACCTCCACCCCAAGGACGGCGTCTACCCGGAGAAGGTCAACGCCGGCAGGCAGGGCGTGGGGCAGAACTTCCGCAGCATCGGCAAGAACGTCAGCCCCATCGAGGTCAAGTTCACCGGCAAGAACTCCTTCGACATCTAATCTCGTACGTCGTATATGCGTACGTGCTAGTTCATCGACCGGTAGTTATTGGCGGGTGGCGATGATGATGGACGTCCTGTAATTTTAATTGTCGAGTTTGAATGCTGGATTCGATCGGTGATAATGATGCATCAGGTTATATGTACATGGTAATTTGATGACGATACTGCTGTATGTTAACGTTGTTCATATGCATGATCGGCTTCTTTTCATGTTGATGATGAGTGGTATTTTGTTTGTTACACGTCTACACTATTTTTTTTTGTCCTTTTGGCCAGAGATGAAACATACGAGTTAAACGATTCAACCAAGCACATATAAACACGGTAACCCGCAGCATGTGTGGGAAACGCCTTCTCTACGTATTGTTTTTGTGAAAGTAATTATTGAAGATAAGATTTATGCTAAACAGTTTTGCTAAAGCATATCTAGATGTGTCATAAGTATTGCACATCTAAGTCATATGTTAGGCTGGTCACAATGGGGAGGAATTTAGGAGTAACATCACACACTCCAATACAACTTTGCTTATGTGGCACATATTTAATGAAGAGAAAGGTGCTTGTGGTAACTAGCTAAGTTACCGGAACATCACACACTTCAAGAAACAATGAGTCTAGAACCTAATAAATACATCGTTGCATGACACTACATAGATGTTCCTACCCACTATGGAGGTAGTAACATAGTCTAGGGAAGTGTGTAAGTTACTAGCTTATGTTCTTGCCCATTGTGACCAGCCTTATTGATTTTACATTGAGATTCGCGTGTCATGTGTGCTAAATTAATTTACGTATATGTATAATTGGTTATAATTTCATATACTCCCTCTGATCAAAATTAATTCTGGCTGAGGGAACCATCTTTATTGAAGTTGACTAGTAAGTTGCCCGTGCCTTGCTACAAAAGATAAAACATGTCTAGAAATATATTGCAAAATTGATTTTATTTTTTGAACCCTGAACCACACACCCACTGGTTTCTTAATTATAAACATGTATAGAAACATCGTTGACTAAATTTAGGATCCAAGCAGAAATATATTTAGAATTCTAGCATGAGGAATCGAGGAAATGGTTGAATGTGGTTTGTTCTATTGGCTGGTTATCTGAAAACCCAAAATAAAAGCTCATGGAAATGTAGAGGCAAACACATCATCACAACCAACTGATTTTTTTATAGGAGTAGATATCAGAATTGACTAAGCATCTGATGTCGCCACATGATAACATCACCAAAATTGCCAGAAAAAAGTAAACTCACGAGTGGATGAAAGGAAAACTTGGGTCCATAAATAAGAAAAAACAAAGGTAGATCATAAATACATGGGTTCATACAACAATTCCTCAGTCGAGACCTCATCAGGCAAACAACACAAATATCAGTAACTTGCAACAATCTTACTCCGCACATGATGGTTGCTCACTAATACAACTACAGAAATATAAGTCATGCCAAATCATTTTAATAAGCTATTCTTGCATAAGGGTATCTAATACCACGGTATCAGACCAATTAACTTACAGTCTCCAAGTCCTTGGCTGAGCCTACCAACTGCTGCTACTCCCTTGCTGTCATTCATCTCTGACTAGTGGAAGCTGCAAGCAGCCATGCACACAACATTTAAGCAGATCAAGCACAAACCAAGGTAGAGAAAACACATAGAAGTGAAAAGGCTACTTGTTGGCCCAAAGAAAGTGCCAATTATGTCCAGTCTCTTTTATGTGAGTTGATCAATCCTAGGCTTTTGGAATAATGTGTTGAGTAGATGTAAAGGTCACACTATAGGCATGTTTAAATGTTGCCAACTGAAGGTTAATTATCTATCGTTGGGTTGAGAAGTACTTTGGTTGGCAATCTCAGGACATGATGGCTCTAACATGATAAGAAAATTGATACAATTGATCGAACCGACAACCCGAAGGAGCATTTAGCATCAGGAACAAATGTTCTACTGCTCTCTGATTTTTTCGGGTATTAGATAAGGGTGTACTTGATCAACTTATGTTGGAATAGAGTATTCTGGGTTTAGCATCAGGAAGAAATGGTCATATGATCTCTAATGTTTCCTGTAGGATGTAGTTCAATAACTTAATCAGTAATGGAGCTCAACTGGATTCCGATCCTCTGAGTTTAGTACTTTAGAAGCTTCTATAACTTTTTATATCTAAATTATTCAATATGAAGTACAATAAGCGTGTGATATCTCTAAGAAAAAATTGCAATCAACAATGCAATAAGCCTGTAATGGCTTCATAAAAATCGCATTCACACTCATATAGAAGAACTATTTTTTGCATTGATCATATTATTTCTATGAATACTTCAAAATTTAAGTAGAAAAGATAGTACTTGATATTCGCATATCTATTATCCGTAAACGATTATCCTGCTATGACATTGGATTTTTACATTCCATCGAAGGTATTAGCTGTTTTACGAATAACTACTTTAGGAATACAAACCATCCTTCGAGATGAAGCATTCTTTGGCAAAGGCTCTCCGCGAACAATAATTGATGCTGGACCAAAAATACCTTATGCTCCATTTGGATGTGTTTGTTAAATAGAACCCTTGGACATATGTATTTTACATCCATTTGCTTTTCCGTGGCAGTTAAATGGAATCCTTTGACGCGTGTCCTTTTCACCTATTAGTTGTTCCATGGCAATGCAATGGGCACTCTGCTAGTTAAGTATGGAATTTCACAACATTCCGCAAGAGACTATCACAACAAGCTAACCTAACAATAAGGGTAACAACTTACAACTTGCAGTGGGAAAATTAAATACATTGACAAGATGCATAATGCATTAAGCAGAATCGTCTATTAAGATCATTAGTAAATTTTGGGATATAAAAAATAGACTTCTTTTAACACAATATTAGAACATGCACTCATGTTCATATTTTTCATGCAACACTTGTAATTCATTTATAAATCAAGGCCCGCATTAAGCTACATTTGCCTACAGAGACGAAGCAAGAGTTGATGAGATATATAGTAGCTTTTACAACATACCTTGTTTCTTGACAGAGGAGATCAGAAGGCGACGGGTAGTGAATCCCACTTCCTTACACTGTTTGATCTGAAATGTGAGAGCATGTTGGCTTCTTGGGATGTGGTTCGAGTAGAGTGAATCTCATCTACTCGCCCACTCGATTACTTGGCTACATGACATGTTTCTAGATAGTTCCACCTTGGCGCGCGGATGGGCAAGGTGAGGTTTGGTAAGGAAAGGCAGTAGCTGAGCAGAGCACGTGTCCATGTCCATCACACCAGAACATGCCATAGAGTGCGTTGAAAGGGACGGGGTAGTAGTAGGTGGCGGCGCAGCCGGCGGTGTACTTCTAGAGGTCGGCATCGGAGGATATGGGGAGCGGGCAGAGGAGATGGTGATGAGGAAGAGGATGAGGTGGTATCGGTGGGTGGTGGGGCTACTGCAGCAAGAAAGGAAGCAGGAACCAAGAGACGGGTCAGGGCACGTACGGCGGCAGTGGCATACTTGCGGGAGTGGAATAGTAGGAGATGGTGGAGTGGAGGGGATGACGCTGAAGAGGGCGGCGTGGTGGAGATGTTCGGCGGTTGTGCTGCGGCATAACATGAGGATGTGTCGGCGGATGAACGTCATCGGCGGCGTACGTGCTTGCCGAGGTCGGCACCAAAGGAGATGGGCAAAAGGGGGCGGGGGAGATGACAATAAGGAGGGGCTTGTGGTGGTGGGTACTCGGGATGATGAGAGCAGGCGTGAGAGGCATGGGGGTGGAGGACGTCAGCAGCGGCCATCACGCGAGATCTATTCCAGTGCCGCCGGCTGATTGTTCTTCCAGCGCCTTCTGGATGGATTTGGATGAGTTGGGGAGAGATGGGACTTGGAGGGGCTGTCTGCAAATGTATGACGTGAAGCAGTCGTCTTTCTGTAAAATTGCAAATATTGCTTTGTGTTGTGCGTTAGATACACATCCGATGATCCTAAACACAAGATGACAGACATACCATGATCACCAACTTAGATTTTTATAGTAGTAAAGATTAAAATCAGCAACAACGGAGTATATAACATAGGTAACTATGGCATAATCATTACAAGATATGAATTTAGCAGGTGTGACTAAGTCGACTTTTTCCACAACAACACCTTCAAGGAGTAAAGCCTCGCTATGTCCAGCCAAAGATGGCCAAGACAAGGATTTTCATCCTGTTTACCGAGACCAACCACTCAAGGCCAACACATCACTAAGGAGATGCCTCCTCCAACAAAATAACGACACAAATTTCTTGTTGATGAGTCCATCAATCAAGCAGAACAAGAGTCTTAACCCTGGATATGAAATTGTGTTCTAATCACCATCTGGATGATGAATCTTTCGGTTGTCATGTCATCCAGTACTCCCCACTACACCGAGATAGTGCTAGCGGAAGGGTAAGACATTTTCCCACCAAAGATCATTACCCCAACTGTGGTGTGTGTGTGTGTGGGGGGGGGGGTTTCCACCTCAACCCCGAGGCCACTACCACATCGTCCTTTGTTTGGGAGTTAGCGCACACTTAACGATGATCTAAAACACTGCACAAATCGGGTCGGGTTTGGTCAGGTCGACCTCTACCAGACACATGCCGTAGAACACTATGGGTCCTCCCTACACCCAAGACCCTAGCCATGGGTCTAGACATAGACCCACAGCCGAACCCAATGGTTAACCCGACCCTATTGGGAAACCAACGGGTCTGACAAGGTTTAATTATTATTTATATATTTATTTAGGTGCGGGACAATTTATATTTCCGGTCGTGAGGGGTGGACCCAGTACCAAGTGAGAGCATCTACATCCGGATGCCCCGGACCTACCTCAAACACCCCGGCGGGTGGTCCTGTCACTAACCGGTCGCGAAAATGTGACCTAGATGGGCGCCTCAAATGCCCGGGCTGACCGGTACCCCTCGTATCTAGCCTAAATCTAGGGCGGATATGGGGGCTCCCGGGCTCGCCCGGGCGTGGCTGCCACGTCGGAACCGACAAGCCTACCCACTTCAAATTCTAACAAATCCAATCCCTTCACCTATCAGATTCATTTGCTTTCTCCTCTCTTCTTCCTCCTATGTCCGTCTCGCAGCTCCGCCGCCGCGCGCGTTCCATAGCCGTTCCGAGCCTCTGCGCCTAGAGTGTTGTGTTATTTTGCACAATATGATTGTCGAGGATGAGGGTGATGATGTTGCCCAAACCAATGATTTTGAAGCGTCTGGAGAACAAGTTCAAATCCCGGAAGATCAAGATACAAATCAGTTTATGAACTTTCTACATATGCATCATAATCTTTACAATCATCAGGTGCACGCGCAGCTACTCAATGATATTTGTGGAGCATATGTGAATCCACAATGGAAACCAAAGAGCTAATGTTTAAGTTGTGCACTTAGCATAAATCTTATGTAAGAAATATGTATTTTCGGCACCAACATTTGTTATTTACGTACAACATTGATGTGTATGATGGACGTGTATGGATTTGTTTGGATTTAAGAGTCCGAATTTGAGATATATAGATACCAAACAGGAGATATTAGGGGCCGTCCGGGTCTGCGAGCATGCCCAGCGGGTATGTGGGCGTTTGAGGGGCCGAATTTGCCAAGTCCGCTCTGACAAAACACGGAACCAACAGTCTCTACCTTACAGGTGGAGCTACCCTTCTATTTCAATGCGTTCGAATAGGCGAGGTGGTACTAATGGATCACATCACTTGTGTTACTAAAAATAACTAGTAAATGCGCACGTACGACGCACGTTAATATTTAGGCAATACCAATAGAACGCCCGTGCGTTGCCACAGGCTCTTCAAAATTTATATCAGTATCTTTTATTTATCATTCTCTCATCTCGGGTGAATCTTGGGTGCTCTAATTAGCAACGCAACAATCAAGTATTAGAAAATTTCACCGAACCAACAATAACAAAGAATATGACATCTATCCTACTAATAAAGGGAGGTCATATTTTTTGTTCGGCATGCACTTCTGCAGAAAAGCCCCTATCCATTTTAGAATCAACCTGGCACGTGAAAAAATACATCTCTAAGGGTGCGTTTGGTTCACAGGAAATATGTAGGACTTTTAATGGAACTGTCGTCCATAGGAAATTTTGCCTTGGTGGTGTTCGGTTCACAGGAAGCATGAAGAATACTTCAAATGAAACAAGGCCTTCTCGTATTGATTTTGCTTGAAAGATAGAATCCAGTGGGATCTCATGTTTTGACGAAAGCCCGAGGCGAGCCGGTGACCAGTTCAATAAAAAACTTCATGCATGCATTGTACTCCACTCAGAAAGACATAAAATATTGTGGTCATGTACTGCTTCATAGGCGTATCTTCCTGCAACATGAACAGTCTAATTTTTTTGGTTCCCCTGTTTCTAGACTCCATGGCAATCCGGTAGCCATCAGCCATATCCCTACAAAGTTTTTCTTTCCTTAGTTCTCTCTCCCCGCAAACCGAACGGAGCCTAAAGTGGGAACCATCCGGGACCAACAAGAACTCAAACTCCTATCCAATCTCGACTTCATGCTCTTTCACCTGCATTGATAAAGACAGGTCATCAAGGCTTTCATCACGATGACCTCGAGCAGACGCCGACATCCCTCCCCGCATCTACCTCTAACCCCTGCTGCCGCCTGCACTATCCTTGCTCCTCGAGGAAGGGCGACAATGTCCTCTGTGATGGCCACGACCAGATCCACGGGGAGGCCACATTCTTCCATGGGAACCCAACCAAGCACACCACCCCCCACAATCATTCAATCCAAACTCTAACAACGTCAAGACCTGCCATCGATCCACGAATCAGGCTCACTGCATCCAGGTTCACTACGAGTCTGCGATGAGTCTGTAGTCAATGTATTGCCGTTGGCTATCCCCACAACAGGACCATCGTCTCTCCCCAAAGCAGCAACACCACCCAGCAAATCACCACCACCGCTTGCGGCTTGCCTACATAAAATCATGAGAAATCCCCACGACGGTGCTGTAAGACCACCTTGGCGACCTTGACAGCGACCAATTGGTCTAAGTTCTAAGCTGGACGCTCTATGTAGAAACCAATAGAAGCAGGGGCGTAGTTCAGATTTGTTCTTCGTGCGCGTGCATGCCCTGCTGCCCACCAGCTCTTGGTCTACAACTCACCTCTGACTGACCTCCCATAGAAGATTCGGGAAAAAAACTCATCACTTACATTATCATAGCCGCACATTCTAAGTCAAAGTAGAACAGACCACAAGGATTCTGTGACAACCAGCCATGGCCAGATCAGTTGCATTTTAATTTCGTTCCATCTCATAATCCATCGCCCACTCTCTCTCAATGGAAATTAAACTTAGGCATGTCACAAGTTGTCATTGTTGTTAACACTAGTAAGCATGCACGTGCAACGCACGTCTCTCAAATATAACACATGTCTTTTGAAATCTGTTTATTTTTAAGTAAATGAGCCCGTATGTTGCAACAACATCCTCGCGAGTCCCTAATGACAAATGTGTTCTATGCTTCTACTCATGCTCTTCGCCAGAGCTCACACATCTCATGAGTGGTATTCACCTGGTCGCCTCGTCGTATGGGGACACATGCTTGGGGTTGTCATGGTCGAACGTGTGCTTCGCAAACTCCACCTCCTTGCTGGTTCTTTTTGTTTAACCACAAACCATACAACAATAGTTCTATGGTCAAATTTTCATTAATATAGTATGGTATAAGGGGGAGGAAAAAACAGAGCAAAATTAATCAAGATCTGTACAATTTGTTACAAACACCTCAGCCAATGCCACTATGTGCCAGTGTGAAAAACTTCTTTGGTCGGAGCAAGCGTCGGAGCTCCCTGAACCTACACATTTTGCAACCTTTGTGTTAGTCAAGGTAAAAAAATAGCAAGGCTTTGGTAATCATGTATGTACCATATATCAAGCTATTTGCTTCTTTGATGTCTGGGTTAAAGTATAGCCGAGACTGCTCAGTTGTTCGCAAGATAGCATCTGAAATTGAGTGTAAGAAAGACTTAAAAGTATTAGCAGACAACCTAAAACTCAACAGCAGGAAGCCAAAAGATAAATAGTGAAGGGTTTTCTTCCCTGCAAAACATATGCCAAAGGATACTAAGCATAATATTAACCCATTTAGTTGTCTAGATGACCAGATTAAATCGTAAGCATTACGTGGTTCTTATTTCAGTGAAAAGGAATTCGGTTGAATAATGATTGCCAATGCATGTCAGCATGTATGATTCAGAAACCACACAGAGCATAATTTAGGAGCAGATACATCTGTTTTCAGAGCTTGCAGCTCATAATGAAATGCTAGAAAATTTTATTTTCCTACTAAAAACACGAGGAAATTAGCAATGTCAAAGTTGTTGCGTCTAATGTCAAAACTAACTACTATATCAGGTTACTGAGATGGTTTCCTGTATGAACATTAGTTAATGAAAAAAAAATACAATATGAGAAAATACTTGTGTAATTAGAACAAGAAGAATTTTAAATGTATGGACTTGGATTTCACAACTTAATGTGAACTAACACAGCATTAGAAAGAAGAAAAGCCTGGTACAGTTTGCTTTGCAATGAAATTTGATTGAATCAATAAATTATCAAGAGCAATTGGATAACAACAAGGGAAGAACAGGAAGGGAGAATCAGAAGGTTCACCTATCAATCGTGAGTAGTAGTAGTTGCCTAGTAGCAGGTCAGATAGGACGACAATAGGAAGAAGAGAGTCAGGCTGCCACAGGGCTTCCTCAAGCTGAAGAAATAGGGAGTCGGGGCAACATCACTGACTTGGCTGGGACCTTGGTGTCCCCTATCGTGTAGCGTCGACATCTCATGGTCCTACAGCTGCAAGAAGCAGAATTCCTTGCACTACATTCAGACATAGCTGAGATTAGTTTGTAGTTCACGCCAGAACCTCTCAGATCACTGTTAAATGTCTGGAACTGAAGAATACAATTTCTCCTCTTAGTATATGATACGAAGTTTCTTTAGACGAGTAAAATTTCAGTAGAACAAAAAAGGTATCAACGCTTAATTTTACTCCATATGTCTTACCATAGATATGGTTACTGCACCAGCATCCCTCTGTTGAAATCAATCTGTTGAAACCTCAACCACAGAAGTACCAAGCTATTCTTTTGACTTCACTCCCAAAAACTGCACGTGCTTGAACGACTATTGCACCTGGAGACAATCCTGCAATCATGAATTCAATGCTTATAAGTTCAAAGGGCCAATGAATGAGAAATGCTAAATGATAGACCTGATGCATAAAAGCAAATAAAACTGTGATCAAAGGACTACGGAGAGATCTGATGGTGGTAAAATGCTGAGTTGAACTGGGACAAATCCTCGGATAAATCATAATTAGATTATCAATTGTGGTACATAAATCAAGCGGGAACACACAAACAATCAGGAAATGTAGGACCACTTGATGACTATAAAATTGACAGTAAAGATGTCTCATTTTCATGATAGGCTGCTCTATTTGTCAGTATTGACACCAAAGATCTATTCATATTCAACTCTTTCACTGCCGTGTACAAAATCTTTTACAGCAAAGTGTGTACATAGAAAATTATGGTGCTTAATTCTGCTTGGTTGATTCTCTTGGTGTATCCTCCTCAGCTAGAACTACCATCTGCTTGGTGCAGAGTGATCCTATGTTGGTTGATTACGCAAAGTATTGCCACTAAAAATGGGTTGTCCATGTTTCATGTCCTCAGCATAATGTTGTTGCTCCGTTTCAGTATGGTACTATGGTTACAACTTACAAACATGCATGCATGTGCAAAAAATTTCGTTTTAACATCTTAACACCTGCAAGCCATTTTGTTCTGACAAATGATGTTTCAGACTAAATTGATTAACTAACAGTGTGTCTTGACAAATGATGTTTCAGACATGTTTAGATATAAAAGAATTTTAGAGGGTTGTACATAGACCAGACATTGACCGGACATTCCAGCAGTACATGAATATCTATATTATATACAGCGACACTAAAGAATTCAGTATAAGTCGATGCAACTATATGGAAAGATTGAGCTAGAAACCTAATTACATGGATCAATCCGTCAGTTAAAAAATGTCATTACTCCATACGGAAACAAGCATCCACGATTGGAAGCTCCCAAAATCCAAATCCAATGGCCATTACTCTGTACAGAAAAGGATGTGTGCATGCGCATCAGGATCACGTCAGAGCATGAACAGAATGGGGCGGGACACGGCGATAGCAGTGATTTTGACCCACCCGGCAGCGGCGGAGGGGAGTTCCTGGACGTGGCGCCCGTGGGGCAGAAGCCGAGCGGCAGGCGGCTTCGGCGACCGACGCTCCAGGAGAGGCCGACTGCAACGGCACGTGTGTGCCCGGAGGAAGCCGCAACTCCTCCTCTCGCGTCCCCCGCCGTGGCTCGCGTGCGTGGTGGCGACAGGTTGACTCGAGGTGGATCGGAAGGGAAGGGGCGGCGGCGTTTGCTGGGAGGTGGGGCAAATGCGCGGTGTGTCTGAGCAATGGCAGCATGGGAGATCCGGTCGTCGCCGTCGTTGATCTAGTGAGGAGGAAGGCCGGCAGTCACGAGGAAGGTCCAACGGAGACAGGGAGATAGATTAGTGAGGAGAGGGAGAGAGAAGGGAGGAGGAGGGCGCTGGGTGCGGCTGACCGGCGAGGATGTCATCGCGGCTTGTAGAAGAGTGCGCCGCGACCGGAGGCGGGGTCGACTCGGGGTGGATGAGATGGCCACGCACGGGAGGAGGGGAAGGGAGGAGCGGCGGCAGTTGCTGCGGATCTGTTCTTCTCGACCTGGGGCCTAGAGAAAGAAAGGTGGGGAGGATCCGGAAATCATGGAGTTACGGGCGGGGCCGCGGGGATTGGGTACGCGAGGCGCGACTATTGGCAGACGTCTCCTAGGAAGAACATTTGATCTCAGACGTTCATCCAAGCGACATATCATTGGCGTAATATGATCAGTCGGATCTATTTAAGTTGATTTAATCGGAGGGCTTCGGTTGTCCCGTGTACAGTTTTGTGTATGGCTTTAAATGAATTCATGTTTGCTCTTTTAATAGTAGTATAGATTTAGAAATTTAAATCAAAGGAAATCTGTAACTAATCCCAGTGCTTGCATTAAGCTGTAAGTACATGAACTGTAAATGCTGCAGATGTAGAAGTACCACACAGCTATGTCACAGCCCCAAGAAATATTTCTCTGCTATCCTTCTTGAAACTCTGGAAGAATGTATATATACTATCCCCAATTTCACTCAAGTGTATTCATGAGGTATGATAAGCACGAAAAATGAACTATGACAATAATAACAAATAACGGCAAAGAAGTAACTGCAATCAGTGCAACCCACTACATCCGCCGGTACGGAGATCCTAATAGTTTTGTACCCTCGACTTTATATTTTTTCCGCGCCACCAACATTTTTATATCATTCATTATGCTTTTCTTCAAGGTTTCATGTGAGAAGTATGAGGGCACTGACACACACTACAGATAAAATTCTCAATAAACAAGTCTCATTTCTATTTATATGTAGTAAGTAAAACTCTGGGATACCAACATTAAGTATCTTCTATCTGGTAAGAAAAAAGCACATAAAACCAAATGAGAGCCCCCAAAAGGGAAGCCTATCATAAATAAGTTAAGAATCCAAATCACCGACATTATTCCACAACGAACTGGTCAAAGTTTCGACATACAACTCATAAAGTATTTCATTTCTCTCATACATAAATTAAAATAGCTCAACAAATCAAGTCCGAACCTGAACAATGGAAATTTGTGAAGAAATAAGTGACAAGAACTTATCTTATTAGTGGCATGATTTAATAATCAAACGATCACTTTCATTTGCATTATCAATATTTTAGCGCATGTTCTTCCCATACATAACAGTAGACTTGGTACAAAATTTAGTAACCTTTTAAAATCTTCAAGTATCAATCCTTAAATTCAATAGTACTGCCTAATAACCTGAACTTGTATTCGGAAGTGATATACAAATGGAGGGGGTACTGCCTAATAAATTCGAAGTACTATACAAATTCAGCCTATGTGCTAAGATTTTTTTTCTGCACATCGCTCCCGTTCACTTTCAGTTAGACTCATGGTTAGGCCCCCATCAACCGGCAGCACCTGCACATGCGGAATTAAACAAGTTGGTAGTCATTTCCGATGAATTAGCAGTATAGTTTGTAGAATTAATCATCTTCACGACATATCCTTCCGGTAAGAAGAATAAATTGTCAGTTTAATATAGCCAAATAGATACCAGTCATAGATGTATATATGTTATGGTTCCCAACTCAATTAATTTTATGAAGGTAGAGTTTCATCAACTAAATGAGGGACATTTGTACCAAAGAGAATCAATCGGCTTAAATAGATTGTGTAATATGTTGCTGGAAGAGGACGACCCAATAAACCTTATTTCATCGGCACCAACATGTCCTCGTCTTAGCCCTTGTGCTCCTGGCGCGGCATCATGGTCGATGATGGCTCCAGCCGCCGGAGCCTAACCAGCCGCCACGTGAGTACGTCACGTGACATCAGCTCATCAATCCATCATGGTCCGTTACTCTAGGCACACGCCTCCGCTTCTCGCCATCCACGCCCCAAGGCTGAATCGCAATTTCACAAGAGAATCTATTGTTTACATTACCTCTTGTTTCCTAAGCATGCAGAGTTCTTTGTATTAAGCAAGATAGATCCATAGCAGACACAATTCTAACTAAAAAAGGTGTACATGGTCATCAAGCCCACAACATGCATCCATTAAGTTTAATAACTGATGGGCAACATTTTATGAGGAAACAAAAAGGCTTTTCCTATCAGCATCTCGGCAATGTTCACCCAGTGCTTCAAAAAAATGTCAATGGCAGATCTATACTGCATTTTCGGGTGAACAAAAATCTAAAATAGATTAAGAACATGCATCTATGTAACTATTCATAGAGAATATATAAATTTGAAAAAATATGGAACCACAATAAAAAGAACAGGTGCATAATGCATTTCAATTGTTATAGAAAATATGTCATCAAAGAAGATGAAACCAGAGACTATTTTTATACAATATAACAAGTAGTACAGAATTATCAACCATAAAATACTTGCATGTCACAACTCCCAAGTCAATCAAATTCATGTTAGAACTATAAGCGTGTTTTTGTTACACTATATACCTGTCAATATATCAAGCAACTCGTCTCTTTCTTTGTTTTTCAATAAGCACAAACATGAACTTTAAACCTCACCTTTTGTGAAGAGAAGGATCCACAGAGCTCTGTAGCTCTATACATTCTTGTTGCGACGTAATATTATGTCACCAGTTGCAACGGGTTTTCCTTCAAGGTTGCAGACTTGTGCTCATTGCGATTCCGTAAGCAGGCAATCGAAACACTCCATGATTAGCTTCCAAATCCATAATTTCAATAGGAAAAACCGGGATCAGAAAGCTACAAAATTTTTCCATCTCTACCTATTGCTAGGTGCAGGGATATACAGATTAATGCAATAAATTTATACTCTCTATGTATTAGTTTGTTTCTTGCATCAATTTGATAAACAATCTGGGTTGCAGCGGTGCTTCAATAGAATAATTATATAGGACACAATGGCACACACGACAACATTTAAATCACGACACACAAAATTCAGGGATGTGCATACAAATAAAACAAAAGAAAAAGTAAAGAATCAAACCTGCATTAGTGCATCGTCCTGACTCCAGAGCACGATACCAAAGTAGATGAACACCCTTGAGGATAGGGCAGAGCAAGGAACCTCCCAGGCTCAAAATCAGGGTGCATACCGGCACCTCCAGGAGCGCGTCCGTGCGGCCACCACTCCATCCACTCCGGCAACTGGCCGTGACAATGCAACCCCCGCTCCATCCCCTCTCGCAAACGCTCGGGCCGTCACGGACAACGAGTTGTTGTTGCCTCTCCTCTCAGCCGCCACTCCACGCAACCGCGGAGCCGTCTCTCGATCTCATCGGTCCATGGCGACTTGTTCCTCTTGAGAATCACCTTAAATCCATAGTACAAGAAAACAAGACCTCTCTGGAGCTCTAAGTGGGTTTTGGGCATTTAGATAAACTATCCACAAATGGCTGCAACATGAAAATATTACATATTTTTTTAGAACACACATAAGAGCTAATACACACACGCTAATATCAGTAAAATTTAGACAAGGAAAAGTCAGTCTTTGTATTTTGAGCTCTGTCCTGGCGAAAAATATATTGTTTTTTGAGCTGGGAAAAGTTGATAGATACTAAGACCAAATTACACTCATAGCATTGTAACATGGGAATGAAAAGATAAGAACCCCAAAGCATCAATACCTTAATTTCAGACCCCTGAACCTCAGCAACTTTGATAAATTTTTCGCCATTCAGAGGATCAACTATCCAGAGTTCCAGTTACAGACTTATCCATTTTGCCTGCACTGAGCTTAACTTCGTCAGTGTTTGTGGTGAAATAGCACATTTCACTTGGTGGGGAACGTGATAGTCATACATTAACCTACAAATAAGCAGAATAATTCCATGTTTTAGCAATTCAATTCCAGGTTTCTTATTTTTTTAAACAATTGCTTGGCCATTGTACACTAATAAATGTTCCTGAAGATGGAGGACAAATGCATGAGATTGCTCTGTACTACAAAGGGGTGTCATCAAGTTATCATAGCCATAGCCTAAAAAACAAAGCACCACTGACCAAACACATCTTGCCCATTTTGCCCAATAGGAACTTCAGAGGAATGAGATTGCTCTGTACTACAAATCGGACACAGTGGAACGATCCTTCTCAACAGAGGCCGAGGGTCGAGGGTCCTGTCTCGCCGGCCATGGATGCTCATGGAGTGCGAGTCTAGGCTCTACGTTTAAATCAATTCTTACTACTCCGCACAGTAATTCCCTGTAGCGCGTGGACACCCAAATACAACCTATGCAACAAAAATTGGACCAATATTAAGTGCACAAACAAGACACAAAGACAAATATTAAGTGCCATACACACGGTCCCTACAAAAATTCCTGAATAAATAAATTTGAACTACTCAACCCTAAATAAAACTGAATAAAAACATCAAAACCTAAGCATTTCTTTTAGAGGCAATCAATATTCATTGAGCTCATATTTGGATTTCAGATTTCAGTGAGCTGAGCTGCTTGGAATGATAACAAGTTCAAATCATCGATCTTGACTCATCTAACCCATAACATAAAGTTGCACGTAATTCAGGACCTACAAGAATCGAGTCTATGCACACATATGCATGAAACATAATGCAAAACCCTGTCGAATTGATGCCCATATGCTTTTCTGGTACCTCAAGCATAGCGCAGAAACTGATTAGAAGACCTTGTATCACAAAGAAGAATTTTATGCACAAAAATCAATTTGATCTCTGCATAAAAAAGACTGAACTGGTTTGTTGTTTCATGCACAAAAATCATTTTCATCATTGCCTCTAAAAGGACAGTTTACAAAAAATCAATGCAGGTTATGCATCAGGGACAAAATATAGTACCTTGGCCTCTTACAGAACATGGCATCAAGCATTGAGGCACCCACATCACCCAGACCATTTTTCGAGACTTCGAAGGTAAAGGGCGCTGCCTGTCCACACGAAGTGCGGAACGAGGGCATTTTCAGCGAGATCTTTTATGATTCTTCTCCATGTTTTTAATTTCAGTTGCATGGGCCACATCAGTTGCATTTTTAAGCTCACAGAGAACTAAAGAAAAATTGCACTCAGACCTGCATACATCTGAACTCAGTAACATAGAATTTGAAAAGACGATTGCACCTATCATACATAGATTGAATGGACGTGAAGGATCATATGATGCTTACCTTCAAGGTGTTCCTGAAGATTTCCATTGGAACATACTCCACATTAATGCTTTATTTTCCCCTTCTACTATTTCAGATTGTGTACCACATACGTATAGGTATCGTAAATGAATAACATGGTTAGATTTCACAAGAGTTGGATAGCAACTTCTACAGTCAATGTCTGGTAAGTTACTCATAGTACTGACTATACCTTATAGGATGCACCAATGATGGTCAATAGTAACTTTTAGAGACCAAACATGTCGAAGTTGATCTTGATGGTTAGCACATCAAATTGTTATCTCAAATGTTACCGTCCATAAAAGATGCAGAAAATCTCCAACAAAAAGAAAATACATCACTCTTGCAGTAGTTATTATTACTCTAGTATTCTTCAATTGTTATCTCAAGTGTTGTATTCTTCAATTGCAGGCCCTCAAAATGTGGCAACTCAGTAGCAAATTCAGCCAAACGAGCTCCATCTGCAAAAATTTGTGAGGATCAAAAGAATATATTATCTCTCTTATGATGATAAACGTATGTACAACAACGGTTATTACAAGACTTCCAGCGCCCATAAACAGTCCAACTTATAAAGGTTATCACTAAAAAACATAGTTTCAAAAGATCAGAATTTATCCTTGGAACAAATCTTTCAATAAACTGAAAGCATCATACGCATAACGAAAGCACTGCCCTATAACAGAATGAACAAGCTAAAGTGAATGCAAGCATGCTTTTAGTGCTTAGTCTATAACAGGCGGGTAAAGTTCCTCCTTGTTCCCATGTTGTTCATCATCCCCTTTTGAAGAAGAAACATCGTCTCGATGTAAAATCATGGTGATTGACTCAAGGGAACAGAGAGCAAACACACCTCCTTCAAGCGAATTCAACAATTGACAGCTCCTTCAAACGAATTCAACAATTGATGTGCTGCAGCGAGCGATGGTTTATGATCTCCCTCGCCAAATTTTCATCAATCCGCAAACACATCAGGACACCCAAAAATTTGCCCTTGCAGCATGAGAATCCTGACGAGTTAAGAAAAACTCGACCGAGCGTCCCATGTTCGTAGTCCTACGCGAGGCGGCGTCTGCAAAACCCAAAGTGCCACCATTTTCTTTATGTCCTGGAGAAAGGCTTATCATAAAATTTTGCCAAAAAATTATTAATTAGAAATAACATCACAGTATATCCATCCTCTTGCTAAAAACTATCTGAATCAAACAAAGATGTAATTTTTCAATATCAGTATACAAGAATGTTTACCTGTTGTCTGATGTTCTCCATCCGATTTGATTGCTGTAAGAGAAGGTAAATAAAATAAAACTATAAAAACGAGCAAATAAGCATCACAAAAGAAATCACATGGCAAATGCATAGTACATAAAAAGGTGCATGTGTTTGTGAAAAGAAAACATATAGCACCTCTCAAAAATAGAATCTCTAATTGTGATTTATTTACAGTACAGTATTTTGTTTCGGGATAATAACAAAATCACAACCATAATAGATTAGTATGATATAATTTTTAACTTGATCACTCAAAATAATATGGTTAATTATCAGAAAACGATGGTGTATGTGCATGCCAGCTACAAAGGTAAGCAACTAATGCATGTCATATAATCTAATCTATAGTATTATAGTCAGAGATTGGGATGGGGATGAGGATGCGAGCCCTCACATGCATTGCCGTCTACACAGGCTTGTTTGCTGGCATCCATAGCTCCTGCTCGACCCTTCGACTGCAGCATCCCGGAGAGCACACCGAGCGGCTGCTGGTGCCTGGCGGGAGAGCACGTGAGGGACGCATCGACACACACACATCAGCAAGCAAGCACAGACGTGTGTATGTGATGGAGAACGAAAATAAACCAGTGGAGGTGGGACGAAAATTAACCGTAGAACGGAGACTACCAAATGAGACATTAGGAGTAGAGATACTAACAATAAGACATACGGCTCGTCTACACGGACTGTAAATCTTACCCAATAGCTGTAGGATTATTGCTCCAAAAAACACAATGGCACACCCAACAAAAAATACCTTGCATGGCCACTGCTGAACGTGGAGTCTACACCAAATTTGACACTACTTTCTCACCCTGTGCGTTCGGTTTATTCGGTTTACATGGTTCGGTTTATACGGTTTTTCGGTTTGTACGGTATTAATACTTCGGTAAATACGGTATGAAAATAAAATATGGTTCGGTTTCGGTATATACCAAATTATTTCGGTATGGTTTCGGTATATACCATAAAAACCAAAGTTGACGCGAATTTGAAAATGACGTAATAATAATTTGCAAATTTATGATTCAAAACACATACTATTTTGCACAAATAGTATATGACTATATATATAAGTATATATGCATGCATTGATTCATCTGTTGATGGTTATGGATGTGCTTAGCATTTTAAAAAGAGAAAAATGACTATGTTACAAGAAAAATTTACGTGCTTAGCAGTGAATTTGACTCATGTACAAGAAAAATGACAACTCGTACGGTTGTTCATCTCAAGAAATATAAATTTATTTTCACTTCGGTTTATTCGGTTAACCGTTCGGTTTTTCGGTATATACCATAAAAACCAAAGTTCAAATCGGTATGGAAAGTTCATACCATACCGAAACCAGAAACCATAAAAACCATAAAATCGGTTCGGTTCGGTTTATTTTCGGTTCGGTTTTAAAATGCACAGAGTGACTACTTTCAGACTCGGTTTTAGTCTGCTACGTACTAAAAGATCATACCACGAAATTAAAGAGGAATCCAGTTATCAGAGTAGCATGATTTCCTTTCAGCTTATTTACATGACTGATGGCAGCTGATCTGTAACACTTTAAAGTCAAACAATTTCAGTTAACCTATCTAGCTCGCAGCTTCCTAGCTAGTTAGCCTATCTAGCAACATACCAATTTATTTCAACATTTTTGTAGGGTAAATTTCTTGTAACCTATCCACACAAAATAGAGATGAACAATCCCAGTGATGGATCAAGACTAAAATTTCTTGCATAACAAAAGTGCAGTTAGAGACATGCGCCCAAGGAGGCTCTCACCAGTGGTGCCGGCCGTGATGGCGTTAGCACTCGTGCTGGGCATAGCGTCATAGCCATCGTCTGCCGACCGGAAGCAGCAAACCTCCGAGTCCAGCTTCCCTGTGCGGATGAGGACGACGACGACCCCGACGCTGCCGTAGTCGCCGCGGCGGCGCTGCACCAAGTACTGCTACCGCCCCTGCATTTGGTCGCAAACAATCGTTTAGAAACCGCAGATTCAGAAAGAAGGGAAGAAGAATTGCTCTCAATCTCACACCCATGAACAAACCAAGTCGCACAAGGAAGGAACTCACCAAGATCCGGCCAGCACGAGACCCGCCCGTGGCGGCGAGGTTGCCGCTGTACACGTCGCTGGCGTACGTCCCGTCATCCTCGTCGCCGGCCAGGAGCGCGCGGCTCCGCGGCCGCACGTGCTGCCCGTCGCCGTCCATCGGTGCCCGCGGGGATCGCTGAGTCGGAAAGAAGCAGGCGCCAAGGTAAACGACGTCGCCGCCGTGGAAGTCGGCCGCGAGAGGCGCGCCCAGTTGGTGTCCCGCCTCTCGCTGTCCGTTGCGCCACCAGTTGGTGTCCCGCATCTGTTGCCACTCGCCGACCCCTGCCATGGGAGAGGAGAACCTGGGGGCGCGTAAGTACAGGCCTACGGGGAGAAGATGGGTTGGGGCATCGGCAGGGAGATAGCGTTACCTGGGTCGTCGCTCATCGCTGTCGCGGACGCGGCGCTCCTGCTCGTCTACCTCCCACTTCGATCTCCTCCTGGAATCGGTGAAGAAAAGAAGAGACGGCAAGGGCGCAGATCCACCGCTCCAATCAGATCCCTTCCATCCCTTGGGAGAGGGAGAGAAGGTGAGGGGGAGGAGGAGGCCGCCGGCGGTGTCGCCATGGCCGGGCAGGGCTCCTACCGCCTGCCCGCGACGGGAGGTGGCGGGGGCGGCAGCGACGGGCGGCGGCGTTTGAGGGAGGGGATCGGCGGCGGCGGCGAGGGCGAAGGGTCTGGTGTGGCGTCGCTCGAGGGCAAAGGCTTCGCTCGCTCGTTCGCAACGCACGGCAAACGTCTGGCTAATTCTTTGTAGGTTAACCGTCGTAGATTATTTTCAGGCGCGAGTTTTTTCGATGAACCGGAGGGTTTAGTACTGGACATAATGGGAGCATATCGATTTTTATTTTCTGGTTCGAGCACGGAGGTGGGAACCGAGAGGACGCGGGAGGTAGGATCGAGGACAAAAAAAATCGTCTCTGGTGAGACGAAAATTGACAGGCGGAGACTACCAACTGCTCCATTAAAAACAGAGAAGATATTAATTCCACACGGACATTAGGTATGCTATTTATGTATTAATTGTGTGATTAGTGCAATATTTGGTATGATATTAATTATACGTTAAACATGTTCAACGCTCGTCATTGGAGCAGTTTAAGTCGTTGATTAACTTAGTTCAATGGTCGAGATCAGTTGGATCTGCCTTTTTAGGTCTTTTTATACTGGTATAGATATAGATGCATTTGTACGGCGCTGCGCGGGACCTCCTATATGGCGGCCTACACGCCGAGAGCCACAGGAGCGTGCACCCTCCCCGCTCCCCCGCGCGCCCTCATGGGCTGGCCCATGTGCGGGGCGGGGAGCTCCTTGTGTATTTGTTTTTTCTGTTTTAGATTTTTTTTAAAAATAATTCAAGATTTTAGAAAAAGTTGCAAAATTGTTGAATTGTTCACGACTTCAAAAATTGTTCATGATTTGAAAAGTGTTCAGGAAATGATAAATGCTCATGGATTCAAAAAATGTACATGATTTCAAAAATAATGTTTGGCTATTCATTTTTTTACAATTTCAAAAAATGTTCATGAATTTCTAGTTTTTTCAAAACATTAAAAAATGTTCTAGAATTTGTAAATGTTAACAAAATTTTATAAAATGTTCCTCAAATTCAGAAAATCTCAAAAAAGTTCACATTTTCCAGAAATGTACACAATTTCTAGGAATGTTCAGGAATATGAAAAATGTTCACGACTTTTAAATTTTTTTAGTATTTTAAAAATAATGTTCTTGATTTCAAGAAATGTACAAGATTTCCAAAAATATTCATGAATGTCTAAAAACTTTTCATCAATTGAAAAAAATATTCATCGATTTGTAAAAAATGTTCCACTTTCAAAAAATGTTCGCAATTTGAGAAAAATGATTCGCAAATTTGAAACATTGTTGGAAAAAAGAAATGGGAAAGGAGTAAAAAAAAGAACATTTAAAGTTTTTCGCAAATTAAAGAAAAGAAAAACAAAAATGAAAAAAGAAAACAGAAAAGAAAAGAGAAAAAAGAACAAAAATGAAAAAAATGAAAAAAAATGAAAGAATACCAGAAAAACCCGGTTCAGGGAATGTCCTAGAATATTCCCATAACCGGTTGGTGTGAAACCCCGAAATGGGCCGGCCCATTGAAATAGCAGCGCGCAAGGGGGAGCTGCGGCGCTGAGCAGTGCAACCTGCGTCTAGTCAGAATTGGGCCATCGCAAACATGTGAATGAGAGAAGTGAAAAAAGGCCCGGTGATGGCTATGTTCGCATGGACCAGCCTTTTTTTTTTGAGACACTCGCATGGACCAGCTAGTTGTCCCTCGTAAGACTGCCTCAAAAAAGAAGTCGATCCTTACTATTTGGCGCACAGGTCACCCGCTAGCGCGCGTACTCCCCTGTGGCGCCAGATCGAGTGTTAGGGCCTGCCCAATATAGTGTTTTACCCCATCGGTTTTGGGAAGGTTCTAGAACCTTCCCCAAACCGTTTTTTTCCTCTTGGTATTTTTTATTTCTTTTTCTTTTTTATGTTTCTTTTTTATTTCTTTTCGGGTTCTTTCTTTTCTTTTCTTTTCTATTTTTTATTTTGTGCCTTTTCTCCTTTATGTTTTCACATTTTTTTTCTAATTTTATTTTAAAATTCGTGAACATTATTTTGTTCATCAGATTAAAAAAAGTTCAATCATGTAAAAAAATGTTCTCAAATTCAAAAATTGTTCATCGAATTTAAAAATTGTTCATCAAGTTCAATAAATGTTCCAAGTTGAAAAAACTGTTCGTAAAATTCAAAAAAAAAAGTTCATTGAATTTTGAATTAGCAAACATTGTTCACCAAATAGGAGCTCCCTCTCATAAGAAACTTCATCGTAGCTTCGGATTCGAAGCAGGTTATTAATGACATCGATTGGGGTATCTCAGCGGGCTTTACCTTTTAATTGTATCTTTACATATGAAGGCCGTGCTACCAATGTAGATGCCGATAGGTTAGCAAAGTTTTGACACTCGGTTGATCAGGGAAGATATGTTTGGTTGTTATCGCCGCATGATCCCTTTTGTATTCCGCTCCACCTGAAGTTTGATCAATTAAGCTTGGTGATACCCTCAAAAGAAAAAGAAAAAAACTAGTTGTCCCTCATTCTTTTGCTCATAGAAGTTGTCGTATCTTTTAATGCTAGTGATAGGCTACATGTTAGTGTATTTAGATTAAAATAATCCTGATATAATAGAGAACAATTAATTAATTTAATTATTACTATTAGTCGGGTGACCCGTCGGATGACCTACGGGCATAAACTTAAACCCACACCCTACTCACGACTAATAGGGTTACCCATGTGCAAGACCTATGGGCGAACTCGACAACCCATAACCTACCCATTTGGGTCGAGTGCCCATGGGCGGACGGATCCATGGGCCGGATTGCCGGGTTGAGTCAAAACTTAGGACTAAACTTAAGTTCCTTCTATAAGTTTCTCCAGCATGGTGCTACACCTTAGACATCCATCTCGAAGCGTTTGGTGCGAACCGAAAATACAGAGAACAGTAGCGAAAAATCGACATAGATAAACACCATTATTCTTGCATGGAAAACCACCAAAATTAAGAAAAACCATGGGACGAGCCATCCAAATCTTCTTCCACTATAATCAAAAAGTGGGATACTATAACTTCTTCTCCAGATAGCACTAGAGGTTCTCATACATAAAGATCCACTACTGGGAAAAGCCTTATAGGTGAACTCAAATGAGTGGCGGGCGCGACAAGTTACCTGCCACAACTATTTTTAAAAACTAGCAGTGACGGGTAACAAAAAGGGTCTGACACAGTTAGGGGCGTCACAGGCACTTTTTGTCGCCCGCCATAGGTATAATCTTTCGGGTGGGAGTTGTTTGCGTAACTCTGCAGTGATGGGCACTAACTAATGCCCGCCCTAGGTACATGAACCAGCAGTGGCGGGCGCTTCCTAGCAACCACCATTAGTTATCCTTGTCAGATGTCTAGTTTTGGGAGAACACAACAGTGGCGGGTACTACTTACCGCATGGCAGTGGTAGGCTAAACAACAGTGGTGGGCATTAATTTCTACCCACCACAAAACATTTTCCCGCATGGGGTGCTGTCCATGGCACTTTGCAGTGACATGCCCTTTTAGCGCCCGCCATTGGTGAGATCGTGTATAATGTTTGCAGGTTAGTACAGTAGCTTCCCCTCCCCAATTTCTTCTTCCTCTCCAACAAGGCCCTCTTCTTCTTCCTATTACTCCTCTCACTATTGGTCATCCTAGCCGCTCTCTCTCTCTCCTCTTTAGCCTTATGGGACCCACTTTCCATGGCATAGTTACTCCACGGGCCCACCTCCACCCTAATTAATTAGCATTTGTAGACCCGCGTTTTAGATGAGAATTCTTTTCTAAATTGTAGCTCTATATGCTTAAATTTGAGTATGTAGTATGTATCATTGTATGAGCATGCATGCATAGTTGATTGTTGGTGTGGCATAGTGGACATGTTGAGTGATTCAACATTCGATCAATCCCATGCTTTGTTGCATTTTTTAGGAAAAGAAATGAGTGCCAATTCTCGTCGAAATGTTGATTAATTTTCATTTCGTCAAGTTGGTGTCACTCAATATGTCTCATTCTTAGCAAAGGTCGTGCTGAATTTTTGAATATTTCATATTCTTCGATCAAATAGTAATCAATTACGTTATGTATGCATGTTGCAGGTTTTAGCGTCGAATGATGGATCGTAGTTGGATGTACTCCATACCACGAACGTCCAATGATTTTGTTAATGGTTTGATGGAGTTTTTATAGTTTGCGTAGGAATATGTTAGGAAAAGGGGTTGGAAGAAAATATGTTGTCCATGTGTTATTTGCGAGAATGATGTTATGTCAACACAATTGAATTAGAAGAGTTACATAAGCACTTATTGGCTAGTGGTTTCATGCCCAGTTATACAACATGGACAAGTCATGGTGAGGATGGGATGTCATGTGAAGGAGCGGAACATGACAAGGAACAAGAATGGATGATGGATGGACATGCTAAACAATCCGACGGTGATGAATATGATGAGTCAGGTGAAGAGTCCATGAAACTGAGGAGGCCGAAGAAGACAAGGCAATCATCAGGGGAAAATTGGCAGGAATGGTGTATGACCAATACATGCAAGGTTGACTGTGAAAGAGACTAGCATCGAGACAACTTCTCATAGAGAGGCTACCAAACTGGCGACTCTCGTGAAGGACTAAACAACTCCTTTGTACGCTCACGATGAATCTTATGGACATTAAGGCAAAAACCAATAGCACAGACACTTCCATCGATGTGAACTTGAAGTATTTGCATGATGTTCTTAGTGAAGGCAAGGTGTTGCCAAAAAATATCGATGAGGCAAGGAAGGTATCATGTCCTCTTGATATCAAGCCAATAAAATACCACACGTGCAAAAAAGACTGCATCATTTACCGGAACGAGCACTCCAACTTATCAAGGTGTCCAACATGAAATTTTCCCCGATTCAAGCGGAGAAATAATAGTTGGGAAGACAATGATGATGATAGAGCACCCGCTAGCGGTACTCCTTATAAGGTTGTATGGTACTTTCCAATCATTCCATGCATGAAGCGTTTGTATGCAAACAAGAAGCGGGCAAAGCTTATGCTTTGGCATTCTAAGAGGAAGAAGGATGACGGAGTGATTAGACACATTGCGAATGGTCGGCAGTCGAAAGCAATCAATGATGAGTTCCCTCATCTCAGTGAAGATGATAGGAATGTCAGGCTGGGCTATAGCATGGACGGTCCGAATCCCTTTTGCAACCAAAACAATGTAGACAACACCTGTCTCGTGGTTGTATGCATATACTGTTGGGTAACGTAGCAGAAATTCAAAATTTTCCTACGTGTCACCAAGATCTATCTATGGAGAAACCAGCAACGAGGGGAAGGAGAGTGCATCTACATACCCTTGTAGATCGCTAAGCGGAAGCGTTCAAGAGAACGGGGTTGAAGGAGTCGTACTCGTCGTGATCCAAATCACCGGAGATCCTAGTGCCGAACGGACGGCACCTCCGCGTTCAACACACGTACAGCCCGGTGACGTCTCCCATGCCTTGATCCAGCAAGGAGAGAGGGAGAGGTTGAGGAAGACTCCATCCAGCAGCAGCACAACGGCGTGGTGGTGGTGGAGGAGCATGGTACTCCAGCAGGGCTTTGCCAAGCACCGCAAGAGACGAGGAGGGAGAGGGGTAGGGCTGCGCCAAGAAGGAGAGGAACTCGTGTGTCTTGGGCAGCCCAAACCTCAAGTATATATAGGGGGTGGGAGGGGCTACGCCCCCACCTAGGGTTCCCTCCCTAGGGGTGGCGGCAGCCCCCAGATCCCATCTGGGTGGCGGCCAGGTGGAGGGGGAGAGGAAGGCGCACCAGGCATGGGCCCTAAGGCCCATCTGCCCTTAGGGTTTGCCCCCTCCTCCCCTTAGGCGCCTTGGGCCCTTGTGGGGGGCGCACCAGCCCACCTGGGGCTGGTCCCCTCCCACACTTGGCCCATGCAGCCCTCCGGGGCCTGTGGCCCCACTTGGTGGACCCCCGGGACCCTCCCGGTGGTCCCGGTACGTTACCGATAAAACCCGAAACTTTTCCGGTGACCAAAACAGGACTTCCCATATATAAATCTTTACCTCCGGACCATTCCGGAGTTCCTCGTGACATCCGGGATCTCATCCAGGACTCCAAACAACATTCAGTAACCACATACAAACTTCCGTTATAACCCTAGCGTCATCGAACCTTAAGTGTGTAGACCCTACGGGTTCGGGAACCATGCAGACATGACCGAGACGTTCTCCGGTCAATAACCAACAGCGGGATCTGGATACCCATGTTGGTTCCCACATGTTCCACGATTATCTCATCGGATGAACCACGATGTCGAGGATTCGATCAATCCCGTATACAATTCCCTTTGTCTAGTGGTACGATACTTGCCCGAGATTCGATCGTCGGTATCCCGATACCTTGTTCAATCTCGTTACCGGCAAGTCTCTTTACTCATTCCGTAACACATCATCCCGTGATCAACTCCTTGGTCACATTGTGCACATTATGATGATGTCCTACTGAGTGGGCCTAGAGATACCTCTTCGTTTACACGGAGTGACAAATCCCAGTCTCGATTCGTGCCAACCCAACAGACACTTTCGGAGATACCTGTAGTGTACCTTTATAGCCACCCAGTTACGTTGTGACGTTTGGCACACCCAAAGTATTCTTACGGTATCCGGGAGTTGCACAATCTCATGGTCTAAGGAAATGATACTTGACATTTAGAAAAGCTTTAGCATACGAACTACACGATCTTTGTGCTAGGCTTAGGATTGGGTCTTGTCCATCACATCATTCTCCTAATGATGTGATCCCGTTATCAATGACATCCAATGTCCATGGTCAGGAAACCGCAACCATCTATTGATCAACGAGCTAGTCAACTAGAGGCTTACTAGGGACATGGTGTAGTCTATCTATCCACACATGTATCTGAGTTTCCTATCAATACAATTCTAGCATGGATAATAAACGATTATCATGAACAAGGAAATATAATAATAACCAATTTATTATTGCCTCTAGGGCATATTTCCAACAGTCTCCCACTTGCACTAGAGTCAATAATCTAGTTCACATCGCCATGTGATTAACACTCACAGGTCACATCGCCATGTGACCAACATCCAAAGAGTTTACTAGTGTCACTAAACTAGTTCACATCATCATGTGATTAAGACTCAATGAGTTCTGGGGTTTGATCATGTTTTGCTTGTGAGAGAGGTTTTAGTCAACGGGTCTGCAACATTCAGATCCGTATGTACTTTGCAAATCTCTAGGTCATATTATAAATGCTGCTTCCACGCTCCACTTGGAGCTATTCCAAATGGTTGCTCCACTATACGTATCCGGTTTGCTACTCAGAGTCATTCAGATAGGTGTTAAAGCTTGCATCGATGTAACCCTTTACGCCGAACTCTTTATCACCTCCATAATTGAGAAACATGTCCTTATTACTCCAAGGATAATTTTGACCGCTATCTAGTGATCCACTCCTGGATCACCTTTGTACCCTCTTGCCAGACATGTGGCAAGGCACACACCAGGTGCGGTACTCAGCATGGCATACCGTATAGAGCCTATGACAAAAGCATAGGGGACGACATTCGTCCTTTCTCTTTCTTCTGCCGTGGTCGAGCTTTAAGTCTTAACTTCATACCTTACAACTCAGGCAAGAACTCCTTCCTTGACTGATCCATCTTGAACACCTTCAAGATCATGTCAAGGTATGTGCTCATTTGAAAGTACCATTTAGCGTTTTTGATCTATCCTCATAGATCTTGATGCTCAATGTTCAAGTAGCCTAATCCAGGTTTTCTATTGAAAAACACTTTTCAAATAACCCTATATGCTTTCCAGAAATTCTACATCATTTCTGATCCACAATATGTCAACAACATATACTTATCAGAAATTCTATAGTGCTCCCACTCACTTCTTTGGAAATACAAGTTTCTCATAAACTTTGTATCAACCCAAAATCTTTGATCATCTCATCAAAGCGTACATTTCAACTCCAAGATGCTTACTCCAGTCCTTAGAAGGATCGCTGGAGTTAGCATACCTTTTAGCATCCTTAGGATCGACAAAACCTTTCTGATTGTATCGCATACAACCTTTCCTTACGAAAACTGGTAAGGAAACTCGTTTTGACATCCATCTGCCATATTACATAAATGCAGCTAATGCTAACATGATTCCGACGAACTTAAGCATTGCTACGGATGAGAAGATCTCATCGTAGTCAACTCCTTGAACTTGTGAAAAACTCTTCGCCACAAGTCGAGCTTCATAGACGGTAACATTACCGTCTATGTCCGTCTTCTTCTTAAAGATCCATTTATCTCAATGGCTTGCCGATCATTGGGCAAGTCCACCAAAGTCCATGCTTTGTTCTGATACATGGATCCTATCTCGGATTTCATGGCTTCTAACCATTTGTCGGAATTTGGGCCCACCATTGCTTCTCCATAGCTCGTAGGTTCATTGTTGTCTAGCAACATGACCTTCAAGACAGGATTACTGTACCACTCTGAAGCAGTACGCATCCTTGTCACCCTACAAAGTACGGTAGTGACTTGACCCGAAGTTTCATGATCACTATCATAAGCTTCTACTTCAATTGGTGTAGGTGCCACAGGAACAACTTCCTGTGCCCTGCTACACACCAGTTGTAGTGATGGTTCAATAACCTCATCAAGTCTCCACCATCCTCCCACTCAATTCTCGAGACAAACCTTTCCTTGAGAAAGGACCCGATTTAAGATACAATCCCTATTACTTTCGGATCTGAGACAGGAGGTATACCCAACTGTTTTGGGTGTCCTATGAAGATGCATTTATCCGCTTTGGGTTCGAGCTTATCAGCCTGAAACTTTTCACATAAGCGTCGCAGCCCCAAACTTTTAAGAAATGACAGCTTAGGTTTCTCTAAACCATAGTTCATACGGTGTCATCTCATCAGAATTACGTGGTGCCCTATTTAAAGTGAATGTGGTTGTCTCTAATGCCTAACCCATAAACTATCGTGGTAATTTGATAAGAGACATCATGGTATGCATCATATCCAATAGGGTGCAGTTATGATGTTCGGACACACCATCATACTATGGTGTTCCAGGCTATATTAATTGTGAAACAATTTCCACAATGTCTTAATTCTGTGCCAAACTCGTAATTCAGATATTCATCTCTATGATCATATCATAGATATTTTATCCTCTTGTCACGACGATCTTTCAACTTCACCCTGAAATTACTTGAACCTTTCAATAATTCAGACTCGTGATTCATCAAGTAAATGTACTCAACATCTACTCAAATCATCTGTGAAGTAAGAACATAACGATATCCACTACACGCCTCAGCACTCATTGGACTGCACACATCAAAATGTATTACTTCCAACAAGTTGCTTTCTAGTTCCATTTTACTGAAAACGAGGCTTTCAGTCATCTTGCCCATGTGGTATGATTTGCATGTCTCAAGTGATTCAAAATCAAGTGAGTCCAAATGGTCCATTTGCATGGAGTTTCTTCATGCATATACACCAATAGACATGGTTCGCATGTCTCAAACTTTTCAAAAATGAGTGAGCCCAAAGATCCATCAACATGGAGCTTCTTCATGCATTTTATACCGATATGACTTACGTGGCAGTGCCACAAGTAGGTTGTACTATCATTACTATCTTATATCTTTTGGCATGAACATGTGTATCACTACGATCGAGATTCAACAAACCATTCATTTTACGTGCAAGACCATTGAAGGTATTATTCAAATAAACAAAGTAACCATTATTCTCCTTAAATGAATAACCGTATTGCGATAGACATAATCCAATCATGTCTATGCTCAACGCAAACACCAATCTCGATGGTAGAGGGAGCGTGCGATGCTTGATCACATCAAGCTTGGGAAAAACTTCCAACACATATCGCCAGCTCACCTTTAGCTAGTCTCCGTTTACTCCGCAGCTTTTTATTTCGAGTTTACTAACATTTAGCAACCTGTAACACCCTCGATGCGACTATAGCTCCCACGTGTCGAGGCACGACTTAGAGACATAATCGCATTGAAGGCATATGTCGCAAGTTAAGCAATCTTCACAAACATCCCATGTAATATAAATAATAAAGGGGAGATAACATAGTTGGCTTACACTCGCCACGTCAATCAAGTACATAAATAACATTACATCATCCAAACACTCATGGCCCGACTACGGCGCCAAAATGAAAGATAGCCCAACATGCGACACGGTCCCAATCACCCCCAACTGGGCACCACTACTGATCATCGGGAGAGGAAACATAGTAACGTTGAGAGTCTTCGTCGAACTCCCACTTGAGCTCATACGCGTCTCCTGAAGCGGAATCATCGGGCCCTGCATCTGGTGTAATAGTAATCTGTGAGCCACAGGGACTCAGCAATCTCGCACCCTCGCGATCAAGACTATTTAAGCTTATAGGTAAGGCAAGGTAAAATATGAGTGGAGCTGCAGCAAGCGACTAGCAAGTATGGTGGCTAACTTATTCGCAAAGGAGAGCGAGAAGAGGAGGCAAGCGCGAGCGAGAAACTAGAGAGCAACCTGCGCAAACATTACTCCAACATCGTGTCCACTTCCCGGACTCCGCCGAGAAGAGGCCATCACGGTAACACACTCAGTTGATTCATTTTAATTTAATTAAGGTTCAAGTTATCTACAACCGGACATTAACAAATTCCCATCTGCCCATAACCGCGGGCACGGCTTTCGAAAGTTCAATCCCTGCAGGGGAGTCCCAACTTAGCCCATGACAAGCTCTCACGGTCAACGAAGGAATAGACCTCCTCACAAGACGTTCCGATCAGACTCGGTATCTCGGTAACTCAAGACACTTCGACAGGTTAAAACAAGACCAGCAACACCACCCGAATGTGCCGACAAATCCCGATAGGAGCTGCACATATCTCTTTCTCAGGGCACACTCAGATGAGCGCTCCATACAACTAAAACCAAACCTCGAGTTTCCCCGAGGGGGCGCTGCACAGGACTCTAGTTTGGACCAACACTCAGAGGAGCACTGGCCCGGGGGGGTTAAAATAAAATGACCCGCGGGCTCCGGAAACCCGAGGGAAAAAGAGGCTAGGTGGCAAATGGTAAGACCAAGGTTGGGCATTGCTGGAAAAGCTTTAATCAAGACGAACTATCAAGGGGTTCCCATTATAACCCAACCACGTAAGGAACGCAAAATCCGGGAACATAACACCGATATGACGGAAACTAGGGCGGCAAGAGTGGAATAAAACACTAGGCGAGAGGCCGAGCCTTCCACCCTTTACCAAGTATATAGATGCATTTAAGATAACATAGCAATATAATGATATCCCAACAATTAAATAAAAGATGTTCCAAGAAAGAACGGCCTCCAATCTTCACCTGCAACTAGCAACGCTATAAGAGGGGCTGAGCAAAGCGGTAGCATAGCCAATCAACGGTTGCTAGGACAATGGTGGTTAGAGGTTTGACATGGCAATTTGGGAGGCTCGCAAGCAAGTGGTAGGCATCGTAGCAATGTCATAGCAAAAGAGCGAGCAAACTAGCATAGCAAAGATAGTAGTGATTTCAAGGGTATGATCATCTTGCCTGCACAGTTGTCAGCGTTGACTGGATCCTCGAAAGCAAACTCAACGGGATCCTCGTTAGCGAACTCGTGTCCCGGCTCTACCCAAACAAGACAAACAAGCAACAAGGATACAATCAACCACGTGCAAACTCAAACAACACAATGCAAAGATGATATGCTATGCGGGATGCGATGCGGGATGCAAAATGCAAGATATGACAGGAAATGCATGAACCTGGCCTCAACTTGGAAATCCAAGTGTGCCACTGGAAATATGAGATGAAATCGCTTGAAAACGATATAAAGAACGCCGGAATCGGAGTTACGGTTTGGAAATGGCAAGCGATTCAAAAATGACACCGGTCTGCGATTTACAGCAAGTAGGCATATAAATGCAACGAAATGAACATGCTACAACACCCAAACATGACAACAAAATACATGGCAGGGATGCACACAAGATGCTTAACAAAAGTCTAGCACTGAGCTACGGCCAAATCATCCATTAACCGGTTCAAACAAGCATGGCAAAAATGCAAATGGCAAACAGATCTCAGACTTAGTGAAATCAACACTTGTCTGGAATTTCAGATCATATATCCCTCTTCGGAGCAACAAAACAATATGCTACAGGACCTGAACATGGCAAAGAAAGATATGGCATGGAGCTACTCAACAAGCTTAACAAAAGTCCCTTAGTGACCTTGAGCCAAAAGGGATCAGAAAATACAATTGGAAGCACGCGAACATAGCAAAAACATAACCAGTTTTCAGACTTAGTGAAAACTGGGACATGCTGAAACATAACTCACGAAGGCATGTTTACGAGCTCGATGCACTCACCACGGTGCAAGTCATGGCAAGACAAGCATACATACCTTAAGAAGGCACAAAATGCAAGCTATACATGGCAAGAACAATGGCATAGCATGCACGGATCAACTACAATAACATCGGCAAAATCGCAAACAAGTTGACGATCTGCCCAGATTCGCAACGAAGCAAAAGTAGAGCTCGATTGACTCAAGCTAGGGTGCTCCATAATTGCAAACAAAGACATGGATGGATAGAGCACTACAATATTAACAAAACTCCCTTACTGATCATCCAGAAAAGAGGCACGGATCACTAGGAAACAACATGAACATATGGCATCGTGAACTAAACAATCCCAGGACTTAGTGAAACTACTAAGTCCCTGAAAACAGATTTACCGGGTGCCTCACTTTGCAAGCTTGCACAAGTCACCACACACATCCCAAAAATACATGGTTTGCACCTCTGGAAAGATGACAAAACCCTTAACAAAACATATGTAGAACTCACGGGCATAACATGCACACATTAATCATGGCAAAAATAACAAAAGTGCTAAACGGAGTAACAGATCTGACAATTAACTCAAGTAGCCCTCTTCTAATAGCATTTCGGGCATCAAGATGAGCTCAAATGAAAATGCTGCAATGGAATGAAATGATGTACTCTCTGAGATGAACATTTTGATATGCTATATGCATGAATCGGAGCTACGGATGCAAAGTTACGGGGCCTTAAACAAGAGCATATGGACTGAAAATTTAGGGACTTGGATAAAATTTCGACCTCCTAGGGTTTACTGTAGCTCCGATCCAGATCTGGATCGCATACTGTTCACGGCGGCGCGGAAGCTGAGGATCGGCGTCGGGGCTCGCCGGAGGAGGACGCCGGAGGTGAGGAGGAGCTCGCCGGCTTGCTCTCGCCGGAGCACGGGGCACGGGCGCGGCGTCGGGGAGGCTAGGGCGGCGCGCGGCGTCGGGCGATGGCGGCGGCCGGTCGGCGACCAAGGCGGAGGCGGACGCCGGCGATGGAGAAGGGCAGCGGCGGCTAGCGTGGCGGCACCGGAGCCGAGGAGGGAGGCGGCGCGGCGCGGGGTCTTCGGGCGCGGGCGGCTAGGCGCCTTCGGGCCAGGAGGGCCGGGGATGGGCCCGAGCGGGCCGCGCGCGGCTGAGGCGGCGATGTGGGCGCGACTGGCCACGTGGCGCGCTGCGGTTGGGCGGTGGTGATGTCCGGTGGCGGGCCGGACGTGTCCGGCGGCGGCGGGTAGAATTTTAGGGTTTCGGGGGGAGGAAGGAGATCCGAAAATGGAGGGGCCTTTTATAGGCATAGAGGGAGCTAGGAGAGTCCAAATGAGGTGCGGTTTTCGGCCACGCGATCGTGATCGAACGCTCTAGGACATGGAGCAGAGTTTGGTGGGTTTTGGGCCAAATTGGAGGGGTGTTGGGCTGCAACACACACGAGGCCTTTTCGGTCCCTCGGTTAACCGTTGGAGTATCAAACGAAGTCCAAATGGTACGAAACTTGACAGGCGGTCTACCGGTAGTAAACCAAGGCCGCTTGGCAAGTCTCGGTCCAATCCGGAAATGTTTAATCCCCACACACGAAAGAAAGCTAGAAATGACCACCGGAGGAGAGCGAAGCGCCGGAATGCAAAACGGACAACGGGGAAAATACTCGAATGCATGAGACGAACACGTATGCAAATGCAATGCACATGATGACATGATATGAGATGCATGACAAAGACAACAACACACGGAGACAAAAACCCGAACCCGAGGAAATAAATATAACTTAACGCCGGAAACGGCAAGAGTTGGAGTACAAATAGGGAAAGTTATATCCGGGGTGTTACACAACCGAACCGGTATCTAATACCATGGTGCTACTAGGAGTACTAGTAAAGTACACATTAACACAATGTAACTTATATCGACTTTGCCAGCCTTCTCATCTACCAAGTATCTAGGGTAATTCTGCTCCAGTGGTTATTCCCCTTATTACAGAAGCACTTAGTCTCGGGTTTGGGTTCAACCTTGGGTTTCTTCACTAGAGCAGCAGCTGATTTGCCATTTCATGAAGCATCCCTTTTTGCCCTTGCCCTTCTTGAAACTAGTGGTTTCACCAACCATCAACAATTGATGCTCCTTCTTGATTTCTACTTTTGTGGTGTCAAACATCGCGAATATCTCAAGGATCATCATATATGTCCCTGATATATTATAGTTCATCACGAAGCTCTAGCAGCTTGGTGGTAATGACTTCGGAGAAATATCACTATCTCATCTGGAAGATCAACTCCCACTCGATTCAAATGATTGTTGTACTCAGACAATCTGAGCACAAGCTCAACAATTGAGCTTTTCTCCCTTAGTTTGCAGGCTAAGAAAATCGTCGGAGGTCTTATACCTCTTGACGTGGGCACGAGCCTGAAATCCCAATTTCAGCCCTCGAAACATCACATATGTTTTGCGACGTTTCAAAACGTCTTCGGTACCTCAACTCTAAACTGTTTAACTGAACTATCACGTAGTTATCAAAATGTGTATGTCAGATGTTCGCAACATCCACAGACGACATTCGAGGCTCAGCACACTGAGCGGTGCATTAAGGACATAAGCCTTCTATGAAGCAATGAGGACAATCCTCAATTTACGGACCTAGTCCGCATAATTGCTACTATCAAATTTCAACTAAATTTTCTCTAGGAACATATCTAAACAGTAGAACTGAAGCGCGAGCTACGACATAATTTGCGAAGACCTTTTGACTATGTTCAGGATAATTAAGTTTATCTTATGAACTCCCACTCAGATAGACATCCCTCTAGTCATCTAAGTGATTACATGATCTGAGTCAACTAGGCCGTGTCCGATCATCACGTGAGACGGACTAGTCAACATCGGTGAACATCTTCATGTTGATCGTATCTACCATACGACTCATGCTCGACCTTTCGGTCTCTTGTGTTCCGAGGCCATGTCTGTACATGCTAGGCTCGTCAAGTCAACCTAAGTGTTTTGCATCTGTTCCGAGGCCATGTCTGTACATGCTAGGCTCGTCAACACCCGTTGTATTCGAACGTAAGAATCTATCACACCGATCATCACGTGGTGCTTCGAAACAACGAACTGTCGCAACGGTGCACAGTTAGGGGGAACACTTTCTTGAAATTATTATGAGGGATCATCTTATTTACTACCGTCGTTCTAAGTAAACAAGATGCATAAACATGATAAACATCACATGCAATCAAATAGTGACATGATATGGACAATATCATATTGCTCCTTTTGATCTCCATCTTCGGCGCTCCATGATCATCATCGTCACCGGCATGACACCATGATCTCCATCATCATGATCTCCATCATTGTGTCTCCATGAAGTTGTCTCGCCAACTTATTACTTCTACTACTATGGCTACCGGTTAGCAATAAAGTAAAGTAATTACATGGCGTTGTTCAATGACACGCAGGTCATACAATAAATAAAGACAACTCCTATGGCTCCTGCCGGTTGTCATACTCATCGACATGCAAGTCGTGATTCCTATTACAAGAACATGATCAATCTCATACATCACATATCATTCATCACATTCTTCTTGGCCATATCACATCACATAGCATACCCTGCAAAAACAAGTTAGACGTCCTCTAATTGTTGTTTGCATGTTTTACGTGGCTGCTATGGGTTTCTAGCAAGAACGTTTCTTACCTACGCAAAAACCACAACGTGATATGCCAATTGCTATTTACCCTTCATAAGGACCCTTTTCATTGAATCCGATCCGACTAAAGTGGGAGAGACAGACACCCGCTAGCCACCTTATGCAACTAGTGCATGTCAGTCGGTGGAACCAGTCTCACGTAAGAGTACGTGTAAGGTCGGTCCGGGCCGCTTCATCCCACAATGCCGCCGAATCAAGATTGGACTAGTAACGGTAAGCATATTGAACAAAAACAACGCCCACAACTACTTTGTGTTCTACTCGTGCATAGAAACTACACATAGACCTGGCTCATGATGCCACTGTTGGGTAACATAGCAGAAATTCAAAATTTTCCTACGTGTCACCAAGATCTATCTATGGAGAAACCAGCAACAAGGGGAAGGAGAGTGCATCTACATACCCTTGTAGATTGCTAAGTGAAAGCGTTCAAGAGAACGGGGTTGAAGGAGTCGTACTCGTCGTGATCCAAATCACCGGAGATCCTAGTGCCGAACGGACAGCACCTCCGCGTTCAACACACGTACAGCCCGGTGACGTCTCCCATGCCTTGATCCAGCAAGGAGAGAGGGAGAGGTTGAGGAAGACTCCGTCTAGCAGTAGCACAATGGCGTGGTGGTGGTGGAGGAGCGTGGTACTCCAGCAGGGCTTCGCCAAGCACCGCAAGAGACGAGGAGGGAGAGGGGTAGGGCTGCGCCAAGAAGGAGAGGAACTCGTGTGTCTTGGGCAGCCCAAACCTCAAGTATATATAGGGCGATGGGAGGGGCTGCGCCCCCACCTAGGTTTCCCTCCCTAGGGGTGGCGGTAGCCCCCAGATCCCATCTGGGTGGCGGCCAGGTGGAGGGGGAGAGGGTGGCGCACCAGGCATGGGCCCTAAGGCCCATCTGCCCTTAGGGTTTGCCCCCCCTCCTCCCCTTAGGCGCCTTGGGCCCTTGTGGTGGGCGCACCAGCCCACCTGGGGCTGGTCCCCTCCCACACTTGGCCCATGCAGCCCTCCGGGGCTTGTGGCCCCACTTGGTGGACCCCCGGGACCCTCTCGGTGGTCCCGGTACGTTACCGATAAAACCCGAAACTTTTCCGGTGACCAAAACAGGACTTCCCATATATAAATCTTTACCTCCGGACCATTCCGGAACTCCTCGTGACGTCCGGGATCTCATCCGGGACTCCGAACAACATTCGGTAACCACATACAAACTTCCGTTATAACCCTAGCGTCATCGAACCTTAAGTGTGTAGACCCTACGGGTTCGGGAACCATGCAGACATGACCGAGACGTTCTCCCGTAAATAACCAACATCGGGATCTGGATACCCATGTTGGTTCCCACATGTTCCACGATGATCTCATCGGATGAACCACGATGTCGAGGATTCGATCAATCCCGTATACAATTCCCTTTGTCTAGTGGTACGATACTTGCCCGAGATTCGATCGTCGGTATCCCGATACCTTGTTCAATCTCGTTACCGGCAAGTCTCTTTACTTGTTCCGTAACACATCATCCCATGATCAACTCCTTGGTCACATTGTGCACATTATGATGATGTCCTACCGAGTGGGCCCAGAGATACCTCTCCATTTACACGGAGTGACAAATCCCAGTCTCGATTCGTGCCAACCCAACAGACACTTTCGGAGATACCTGTAGTGTACCTTTATAGCCACCCAGTTACGTTGTGACGTTTGGCACACCCAAAGTATTCTTACGGTATCCGGGAGTTGCACAATCTCATGGTCTAAGGAAATGATACTTGACATTTAGAAAAGCTTTAGCATACGAACTACACGATCTTTGTGCTAGGCTTAGGATTGGGTCTTGTCCATCACATCATTCTCCTAATGATGTGATCCCGTTATCAACGACATCCAATGTCCATGGTCAGGAAACCGCAACCATCTATTGATCAACGAGCTAGTCAACTAGAGGCTTACTAGGGACATGGTGTAGTCTATGTATCCACACATGTATCTGAGTTTCCTATCAATACAATTCTAGCATGGATAATAAATGATTATCATGAACAAGGAAATATAATAATAACCAATTTATTATTGCCTCTAGGGCATATTTCCAACATATACAACCGCTCGCCCCCCGTGGGTGTGCATGAAGGGGAAGCATCTACACATGCATGGTCATGCTAATTCTTTTTTTTTGAGGGGAGTCGTGCTAATTCAAGGGCCAAGCCAACTGGGTAGTGATCTGAACTTGTATCTGCGGCTATTCAAGGAGGAGCTAGAAATTTTATGGTCAGATAAAGGGGTGTGGACATATGAATCTAAAATGGGTACGTATTTCCCTTTGAAAATTGTGCCACTCATGACAATGCAATACTATCCGACACACGGTTATAATTCGGGTCAGATTTGCCACGGGAACCATGCATGTTTTAGGTGTATGAATGAAACTCATCCTCTATATCTAAAGGACTCTCATAACAGTTTACATGGGGTATAGAAGATGACTGAATAACAATGATGAATGGAGAAACTAAGAAGATCAATTTGATAACACAAAATAAAAGCGAGGGAAGCCACGCAAGAGGAGTGGAATAGAAATCCTAGAAATGTTGAACAAATGGGAAGAGCGTCAAAGTATGGAAAAATGCGGAGTCCATTTTGGGACTTGGAATATTGGAAGTATCTCTCCACGCCCCATTGTATCAATGTCATGCATATCACGAAGAACGTTTGCGAGAGTATGGTTGCTACCATTTTGAACATCCTAGACAAGATGAAAGATATGGGGAGCTCAAGTAAAGACCTAGAAGCACTTGAAATTAGGGAGGATTTGTGGGCTGACGTGGAGGAAAGCGACGTTGGCAAGGTAAGAAAACGATGTTAAAATTCAAACCCGCGTGCTACAATCTGTCTCCAGAGGAGCTTGATAAGATATTCAACTGCCTTCCTAATGTTCGAAACAGTTCCGGGCACTCGTCAAACATACACAGATATTTGTTATGTGAGAAGAAAACTTTATCTGGGATGAAGTCGCATGAGTATCACATGATGATTACACAGATACTACCGGTTGCAATTAGAGGGATAATGGAACCGCATGTCAGAAAGACACTCCAAGACCTCTGTAACTTTTTTGATGTCATCTCTCATAAATTGATCAACTTAGAGCATTGCCAAAAACTGCAAGAAGAGATTGTTGTCATACTATGTGAGCCTGAGGTATACTCCCCGCACTCATTTATTTGACATGATGGTGCATCTGCTTGTCCACGATGTAGGAGATATCATAGACCCAGGCCTAGTATTCCTCCACAATATGTTCCCCTCTGAAAGGTTAAATGGGAAACGATACGTCATAATAGGTCAATCCAGACAGAAGCATTATCCAGGGATATCTAACCACAGAGGCTATCTCATTTTGCACAAACTACCTTGGAGTCAACAAACCTTTGGGCATGCCCAAGAATAAGCACATTGGCTGGCTGAAGGGCATAGGTCACAAGAAAAGGAGAAATGATTTGCATGTGAGCTTCAACATTCCCAACCGAGAGCCCGACTTCGTAAGAGCTCACAGTATGGTGTTATAACACATTAAGTGTGTCAACCCATATGCTAGGAAGCACATGTTGGAGTTGAGAACTGAATATAGGACATGTGGGATAAAACACTCTGTTGAGCAACTAACAAATGAGAACAACATAAATTGCCGGTTGGTTCAAGACATACATGCGAGAACATCCATTGTTAGAAAATGATGACAGAGTTATAGAGCTATTCTCCTTGGCATCGGGACCGGTGTTGAATGTGACCACATACCAAGCCTATGACATCCACGGATACACTTTCTATACAGAGGCCAGAGATAAGCTGAAAGGTGTGTACCATAATTCAGGTTTCACTACATGCATACACCAGTAATGAGAAGAACAAACAATATGGCAGAATCGAAGAGATTTGGGAACTAAGGTACGCGGATGTAGGGATATTCCTCATGTTCCATGTTAGATGGGCGAAACAAGTACTTCAAGAAGACGATTATTTCACTACCATTGTTATACCATCATGAAATGAGTTCGTGAACGTGCTTGCAATAAGTGCCTTAAATGGGCCATGGGTACTGACCAAGACTTTGTCCCAATGCTTCTACATAGAAGACCCAATTAAGGCTAGCCATGTGGTCTACCGGAGAGGAAAGAGGAGTATCGTCGGAGTGGACAAAGTCAATGATGAGGAGGACTATGGCCAATTCAACGACTACCCAGCCGAAGAAGAACGAGGCGTAAAACATGTACCGAGAAGAAGAAGAAGATCAACATTGGCCAATGACAACATTGCACCATGGTTAAGACGGAGTCACAACAAGGCAATAGTTCATACTAGGAAGAAGATCACAAAA